>NW_020538040.1:108848349-108883349 GCF_003426905.1 Ctenocephalides felis
TTTTTTTTTTATCTCTTTATTTACAGCAATCAGAATACAAGGTATCCTATAAGCTATTGTGATAAATTTAACAAATACACACACATGCATACGTACATGCACACAAACATACTCACACGCACGTTAACAAAAAAAGAAATTATATAATAGTAACCACTTCAGCAAGTGGTATACTAGTTGGCTCAGGTCCTTCGGCCGTTTACTGGGAAAACTACGTATTTTAAGATCTAATGTTATGAAATTATCATATACACTAACATACGTACATACATATGCACAGACATTCACACACACACTCTCTCAATAAAAGATTTATAAATATTTAATAGAGGTCACTTCATCAAGTAATATTCTGCTTAAATCAAATCACTCGGCCATTTCTTCTTCAATCTTCTGCTGTTTGGAGTTGCTAACAGTGGCGCCATTAGTGTGTTTGGATGGTTTTCGAGCTTCCGGTGATGTTTTTCACTGATTGATTTAATGACATCATTAACGAACTGTATATTTAGATCGTTATGGATCGTCTGATTAGTTACGTACCAGGGTGCTCCTGTGATCAAACGAGTAATTTTTGATTGCATCCGTTGTATAAGAGCAATATTTGATTTGCTTGAGCAGCCCCAAATCTGAAGACCATAAGTCCACAACGGTTTAATTATCATATTATAAATAAGAACCTTGTTTTCTAGAGATAATTTGGATCTATGTCCAATGAGCCAGCCGAGTTCTTTAACTCGCGTTTTCATTTGCTTAACTTTAGTGCAAATGTGATGTCGCCAGGTGAGTTTTTCGTCAAAGTGAATTCCAAGATATTTGATGGTGCTGACTGTTGGAATTTGATTGCCATTTAAGAACACTGCAGGACACGATTGTTTGTTAAGAGTGAAAGTAATGTGGCTAGACTTAGACTCATTGATGCCTATGTTCCACAGTTTGGTCCAGTCTTCAATCAAATTAAGATGATACTGCAGTTTTAAACAATAGTACTAGGGTTGTCATCAGTGGATAAGATTGATATGTCGTCTGCAAAAGTGGCGATTGTGGTAATAGATGTTGTAGGAATATCGCGCGTAAACAGGGTGTATAGGAATGGACCCAACACACTTCCCTGCGGTACCCCTGACTTGATAGGAAATACGTCAGACGACGAGGAATTAACCTTGATTATAAACTTTCTGTTGACAATATATGATGTTAAGATATTATGATACTTTACTGGTAAGTAGAGTCTAATTTTTGTGACGAGTCTGTCGTGGCACACTTTGTCGAATGCTTGTTTGACGTCCAAAAAGACGGCGGTGCAATATTGTTTGGATTCGAATGAGTTATAGATATGACTGGCAATCCTGTGACACTGCTGTATGGTTGAGTGCTATTTACGAAATCCAAACTGGTGATCAGGGAAGATATTGGATTCCTTCAAAATATCTTGTAGTAACAGTTTTTCTAAAATTTTTGACAATATAGGAAGAAGGCTGATTGGCCTATAAGATGTGACTAAGTGTTGATCCATGCGAGTTTTTAGAATCATCTTTATTAAAGAGGTCTTGAATTGACTTGGCCAGTAGTCAAGTCTCACAATAGCGTTGAAGATATAGGTGATTAAAATGAATCCTTTTACAGGCAATTCTTTGAGCATTCTGGGAGATATTTGGTCTATTCCAGGCGATTTTTTTGCTTTAACTTTCTTTATTTCACTAACTACTAATTTGAGAGACAAGAAACGTTTCTCGCTTTCGTGACTGCTATTATGGTCTAAAGCAGGACTAATGTTGACATTATAATTTGATAAATTGTTAGGCCGAAAAACTGTAGCTAAGTATTCCGCAAATATATCTGCTTTGTCTTTGTCACTTCTTGCCCATGCAGAGGTCTGGGTATCCATACGAACTGGAGGATTTTGAAAGTTAGGTTTAAGTTTATTTTTGACGGGTTTGCAGATAGAATTGTCAAAACGATTCAAACTGGATACATAGTTATTAAATCTCACTTGATTGAGTTCCTTTAACCTTGCTTTCAACTTGTTGCTCAGATTATTGAAAATGTTTTTGTCTGTGGGCAAATGACTATGTTGCCACCTACCCCTAGCTTTTTTTTTTTCTGCTATGAGCCTTTTTATTTTATATGTTGTTGTCTGGCAGGAGTTTTCTGTCGTAACAGGAGAAGGAGTAGCAAACTTTGCAGCATCGTATAGAAGAGTATTAAAGGAATCGATGGTGTTTTCGATATCAGCGGAATTTTTAAGTTTAACTTTGAGGTTAACTTTGTCTTCTACGAACTTCCGGTAGATGTCCCAGTTTGTTTTATGGTTGCAGATCCTAGAGGAGGGTTTAAAAATACTTGCCGAAGTGCTTATGCTGGCTATTACTGGACTATGGTCAGATGATAAGTCGTAGCTTGCTCGTACTTCCTTGTGAATTGAGCTTATACCCGATGATACAAAAAAGTCCAATAGATCTGGTTTTTTGGCAGGATCGCTCGGCCAGTAGGTGGGGGAACATGAAGAAAGAACACTATAATTGAGTTTATGTATTGTATCATGTAGCTGTTTTCCTTTCGGATTATTTAATCTTGAGCCCCAATTGACGTGTTTGTTGTTGTAGTCTCCGCCGGCGATGAAATGACTACCTAGTGTAGAGAAAAAATCTTGAAATTGTAAACTGGTTATATTGTGCCTCGGCGGACAATAGACTGCAGAAACACATAAGTTGAATGAATTCATTTTTAATGAAATTGATGTGGCTTGCAAAATTTCAGATTCGTATTTATCCAGTTCGTAATGAAGAAGATTAGATTTTACAATAATGGCAGTCCCACCATGTGCGGTGCCATCGGGATGGTTAGTGAAGTATGTCTTGTAATTTGGTATATAAAAGTTTGAATACTTGGTGAAGTGTGTTTCACTAATTAAAAAGATGTCGATATTGTTGTGTCTCAAAAATAATTCTACTTCGGCTTTGTGTTGATACAAGCCGTTAGCATTCCATAATCCTAAGTTTAAAATATTAGCCATTATTTAGCTTTATTAATGTTGATTAATGTTGATAACATTTTGACAATCATGGTGTTTTGTTCCATTAACTGGCTAAACATATTTCTAAATTCAGTCAGGAAATCAGACATCGATGGAGAATTACTGTTGTTAATGTGATTTTGATTGTTGTTAAATAGGTTTGATTGCGATTTTATTACCTGAGCATAAGACATATGCTGAGGATTTGCGTACTGAGAAATTCTATTGTTGTGTAGGTTGGATTTGTACCGGTTTGCATTTGTGTGTAAATAAGTCCCGTTACTTCTGCCTATTGTTGCTTGATCGTTATCTGCACCGACAAGGTGAAGGTAGTAAGAACACCCTTTGTAGTTTGCGGTATGATTATCGCCGCAATGATAACAAAGGGGCGGGGCTTCAGCTGCTTTTGTACACTTTTTAGACTCATGATCAGAGCCGCATTTTACACATATAAATCTGCGGTTGCAATAACGCTGGGTATGGCCGTACATTTGGCACCTTACACACTGCGGAATATTAGATGATCTTATTGGGGGCTCAAAATGAATTATTTGGTTTAACATTTTATTCATTTTAAAAATTGACGAATTATTTTCTTTGGGTTCTAAGTCTATGACCTTCTTTTTCAATTGCGGCTTTGATATCATTTTTATCTGTGGCGTAGTGCAGATATTTGAGTACAACCCTGTATGAGCGTTCCGCTTTTATCTGGTAGGTATGAAAAACGACGTCTCTTTCACGCAGAAATTTAACAAAATTGCGGTAGTCTTCTATTTCAAAAATGTTGAATTTAATAGTTTTATTGAGTAGGTATTTAGTGATGTATTTGTTTTTATTAATAATTGAATTAATATCCGCTATCATAAGATTGTAATCTCGAACCCCGTAGACAAATAAAGGCGGAGGAGTAGATTTTTTATTATCTGTTGCCTCGTCTGATGGTTTAGAAACTTTGTTTTCTAGAGCGCTGAATTTGTTGGCTAATTTTATGGGAACGCTTTCATTACTTACTGCGTTGTTCGGGCGACGTCTTTTAGCGGAAGTTACCTCTTGCCATGGGTTTTTATTCGTGTAATCAATCACATCACGTGCAGTGGACTCTGGATCCATTGTTGCTATTGAAGACAAATTACTTGTTGATGGAATGGGAGTTGGATCCGACGATGTTGATCTGTTTACTGCATCATCGTTATTTCTTTTTGTAGTCATCTGGTTCAGAACTAGTTGAGTAGAATTATTTTGGTCTTCGTGAATGATGTTAAATGATTCCACAATTGGTATTGTGGAGTGATAATTTATAGTACTCCCTGACGGGAGCACTATATTTAATTAAAAAGCACTGAATTCACAAGTAAAGTCACTTACTAGATCAAACACTACACTAAACTGTGACTAAATAAATGCTGTTTATTATGCTTGTTGATTGTACTCAGGTATTGTATAATCGATGTGTTCGCTTCGAGCGCTGAATGAAGAGAACTTTATTCATAAACAAAATTTTGATAGGTCAAAAGAATTAATATTTTTATATATTTCAAATAGAAACAAATACATTAATTATTCCAACTAATTCACATATCCAACTATTCACATATAATTAATCACATTTTAGATACAGAATAATAAAATTCATCAAATTTAAATAAATTTGGACGGTCATGAACATTATTAGTATATTGTCTAGGGTCATGAATTTAAAACAAATGCCGAATATGACGTTTGTTAATGTTCCGGGAAATTTATGAATAAATTGATTTATGATTAAGATTTAATTTGCTTAAGATGTTCATTCAGGTAAACATCTCAAAATTATTATAAATCATGATTGAAATCTTAATATTATATAATATTATATTAAATTGCGACCGAAAAGGAAATATTTTGACAATTATAATTAATCTTATATATAAAAATGGATCGCAAAATGTGTTGGCAAGCGCATAACTCAACAACGCCTGAACCAATTTGCCCAATTCTTTTTTTTAAATGTTTGTTTATATCTAATGATGGTTCTTACGGCGAGAAAAAATCGAATAATCGTCGGAAAACCCCTAAAAACAGCCCTTTTCTAACTAATACAAATAATCGTAGTCGGCTTCTCGATATTATTTTTTTTTTGTTTTAGTTTTGACAGGTAATAAAATTGGTATGGCTTTAAAGAATTTGACTTCAAGTCATATAAGATTAAAATAATCAATATCAATGTCCATTTGCCGGTGGTGTTTTTCTTGCATTTTCTGTTATACTCTACTGATCAGTAAACACACGAGTGTGGTTTTGTTTTGTTTGTAGTGTTTTGTTATCTACCTATGAATAAAAAGTTATTGCATGCGACACAATATTTTATTATTGCCTCCTATACGACGAGGCAATTTAAGTAGGAGAACACGGAATGCTACGAACCAAGCTAATTATCGATCTAATCGTACTGTACAAGAACATGACGACCGAAATGAACATAAAAGTTACTCAATACTAAATGGGCCGCTATGTTAGTAGTAATGAAGCAATTTGGCGAATATTTTCTTTTCCAATTTATGAGAGACACCCTTCTGTTATTCACTTAGCTGTGCATTTAGAAAATGGGCAAAGAGTGTACTTTACAGCAGTGAACGCAGTCTACATCAGCCACCATCTACTACATTAACAAGTTTTTTTGAGACATGTCAAAACGATAATTTTGCACAAACACTGCTATATTCTGAAATGCCAAAATATTATACTTAGAATCAAGAAGATTTAAACGACGGAAACAGGGAAAACCAGAACCAGGATACACAGATGTATATTCCACAGATGCAATTGCTCGAACTTATTCAGTACATCCAAGCCATAGTGAATGTTTTTATTTGCGACTGCTATTAGTCAGTGTACGTGGCCCAACATCATTCCAACATTTACGAAATGTTGATGGTGAATTGTGTGGATCCTACAGAGAAGCCCTCAATTGGGATCAAACTCTCAGCGATGCTGTAATATCTTCACACGCTCATCAAATACGAACATTATTTTTTAAAATCATATCCACATGCTTTCTATCAAACCCAATTGATTTGTGGATCAAGTACAAAGATTATATGTGTGATGATATTTTGTGTCAAATACCAAAGAATGGGAAATCCAAATATGCAGTAAATATCAGTAAAGAAATTTACAACGAAGCATTGATTTCAATTGAAGACACGTGCTTGATGATGTCAAACAAACTATTAAATCAATTAGGCCTGGTCGCGCCCAATCGTGCAATGCATGATGCTTTTAACCAAGATTTACACAGAGAAAAACTGTATGATCTCAACAATTTGAAAGAATTAATCGAAACACAACTTCCACTGTTGAATGAACAACAGAAGTATGTATTCGATACTTTTATGAAAGTAACAAATGATGGAACTAGGGGGATTTACTTCTTAGATGCGCCTGGTGGTACAGGAAAAACTTTTTTGATTTTATTAATATTAGCAACAATTCGCTCACAAAACAAAATTTCACTTGCACTCGCTTCATCGGGAATTGCAGAAACTTTACTTGAAGGTGGACAGCACTAAAATTGCCATTAAATATGCAAAGCAATGAAACTCCAACTTGCAACATTTCGAAGAACTCTCAATTGATCGTTTGGGATGAATGCACGATGACACATAAAAAATCTTTTGATGCTTTAGACAGAACCTTAAAAAATCAACAGAGCAATCAGAGCCGATTTGGTAGATTTTTTTGATAGGACGAAGTCTGTCGGGTCAGCTAGTTTCAAATATAATGCAAAGGTCAAAAATCAGACCTTTATGTAAAAAATTATTCATTTCCACAATATTCCTGTGTTGATTTAGCCAAAAATATGAATTTAACAATTATATAATTTATTCATTGATGACTTAAAATAATTATTAATTTATTACAAAATAAATAATATTTAGGTCATTTAATTAGAGATATTTCTTAGTTGAAATATGAAAGAAAATTTTATTGACATATTTGACATGACAAAATTATAATGAACAACACACTATGATGCGAGTGAATTAATTTTTGAAGTATGAAATGTCAAATAATTTTGAAAATTTTAACAAGATTTTAAATATTTGTCAGAAAGTATATATTTTATTACAAATTCATACCCATATCAAGCACCAAAGTAATAAATAATAAAATGGCATATTTTTTATAGACAATATGGTTTTAATGCATATTTTAATTATATTTTTTGACATTTGCTAATTCAAAATAAATAAAGAAGAATTGAAAACAATGTCATAAATCGGATATTTATGGAAAAATATCAAATGAATATGTTATATGTTATATATTTATGTTTTACTTGATTTCAAATCAAAAATATAAAAAAAAACTAATTGCTATGCTAAAATTGATAGTACATACATCTAGAATTATAGTATAAACATTACAATTGTGATAAATAATCATCCATTATTTTACAGTACGAAAATTGCTAAAAAATTAATAAAATTGCCAAAAATCAAACATTTAATAGCTTTGGACTCGGATTCTTTAGAACTGTATCGATGTTAGTTTCAGGGATAGTATGAATATCAATTTATAGTCGGAAATTTATATTATATGTGATTCGTAAGTAATCACAAATTTAAAAAATGCATTGAAATCGGTGAGTATCTAATCATAAATTTATGGAAAATTTTCAAAGAAAATATTAAGGGCTTATAGCAAGTTTCCAATAGTATGTGACCAAAGAAACCATTGCTAAATACAGCATCAAAGAACATGTTAAAATGTTAGCAAGGTAAATAAGACATTATACCAAATAGGATATCATTCGCTCATCAGCTACCGAGCAGGTAAGACCCACCGGTAAATATTGTCAAATGTACAAGTTGAATAGTTTATGCAAAATTACGCAATAGTGTTATTATCTAGTTCTAGCGAATTCAGAAAAATATACACTAACATTAGTGCAGTGTTTTAAAAAGCCATAACAAATGTTACCCGTAAGGGTATACATTTTGTACAATCGTACATGTTGTAATCATGTCAGAACCATCAGAAAATAATAATATAACAGAACTTCAATGTTCGCTACCGCTAGTAAAAACAAACGAAATACTTTATAATACTTCACACACCAATAGTGAATTTGTTCAACGACACCTTGAAAGAATAAAACAAATACGCAATCAACAGAACCTGCACACAAATGAAAACAATATGGAACTAGGGTCTGACCCCTCAACTCTGAGGCAGTCACACAAACCGTCCGTTATCAAATGCAATAAATAACCTTTGAACTCTGCTGAATCTTCGAGGCAGGTACCAAAATTCATTGTTAAACACAAAAAGCAAAATAAAAACATTGAAAATAATGCGGAATTAGTCAGTGAACCTTCTACTTCGGGATTTAAATTTTTATATAAAATATGAATCATATTGAAAATAATATGGAATTAGACATCGAATCGTTAGCTGCTTGGCAGGTAGCCAATCCGTCTGCTATTAGATGCAGTTCACAAAATCTTGTCAGCAATCAAGAATGGAAAGTTGCTACAAAAAAAAACGACACCAAAGTGAATCATTATCTAATAATGACACTGCATAAAAGTGACCTCTATGGATTATTGGCTCAATGCGACGCCCACAAAAAATTATTATGAAGTTTTAGCAAAAAATACCGCCTCACCATCAAAAACTCAAAAGGAAAAAACACAATCCAGCAGACCTCTTCCAATATTTATCCACAAAGTAGGAGATATCAAGCCGCAAGGGCAATTATTCGAAGACGAAGCCCAGAAACAATATAGCCTAAAACTGATCACTTATTCTCAGGTAAAAATCAATCTGGAAAATAGCAAATCTTATAACAAAATTCTAAAGTTACTAAAGGAGAAAGATACTCAACTACGCTCATTTCAAGATAAAAGCATACGAACATTCAAAATTGAGGTAAAAAATCTACATTACAGCACAGACACCGACTATATTGCTATATTTCACCGACGATATTGCTATCGCCCACTTATAGGGTTATGGGTACATGGAGGTACAAAAAAAAAGAGAATTTTCAGTATTTTTTGTTGCTATTGAACGATTTTTTTTTTACAAAAACATTAATACGACATTATTATGCAATGTTTTGACTTAAAGTAACAAACATTTCAGAAAAAAAAATATTCCCAAACTTATAGCTGTTTTTGTTGACCCTGTTTCAAAAAACGGTCCTGGCGGTGACCGTTATAACTCCTTAGAGATTCATCTAAAATAAATCAAATAAAAAAAGATAGTTTTATAAATAGCTAATCCTAGACCTGATCGAAGGTTTTCTCTTGTTTTGCAAAAATTAACAAAATAGCAGCTTCAGAATTTTTTTTTTTAGATTTTTGTGTAAAATATCAACAGTTAATTGGTCTTAAAAAATTGAAATTTTTGAAAAAATAAAAATCCTTTGATCAGGCCCGAGTTTATTATGTACTCTAAAAGCTGTATAAATTTCATTAAAATTTACTAAGCGGTTTTTGAGTTACAGTGGTCACCGCTTCAATAAACATAGTTTTGAGAAAAACGCGTTTAAAGTTTTATATTGGATTTACGTACGGAAATTCGAATTATTGAATTACTTAAACCGAGTCATCTATTTCTGGGCCATATAATAGTTCATCAGTCATTGTGCAAGTATCCAAAATTTCCATTTTCTGTTGCCTACGAAGCATTCTGGCCTCACGAGTGTTATCGTTGGCGTGCTGATCTGCCACTTTCACACGTGCAGAATCCAATTCTTTAGCATACTAATGGGAATTATACCCACAATTAGATCCTAGGATATCCATAATCAATAATAATGATTATGTATATGTATTCAGCAATTTGTACGATAGTAGAACTAGTATTCACGGTTTTTAGGCATACTTTTTACACTAGTTGGTTGAAGCTTTTAATTTTTTCTGATTATGGATTCAATTTTGAACTACACATCATGAAAGTAAATTATCATTGCTGAGATTATCGTAAATAGGTTTAAAAGCTTTTAAAACATCAGGAGGTGAGGGAGAATAATTTTGAGTATAAGTATCAAGCTCTCCACTTGCGTCTACGCGCTGGTAAGAGTCCAATAACTCAAAAAGTAATCATCGGATCAACTTGAAACTTTCAGAGAACATTTTCAAGATATTACACTTAATGAAAATTTAACCAAATAAAAATCGATTTTTCAAAAATTCTAAATACCCCTAACCCCTTATGCTACACCTTTCATGTCTCCTTATAATGCCAGACTAGAGACAAGCTCAACAGAGTCTTCTTTTCCCGCTAATTTTTCCAGGCCCGTTCCCTTGGCAGTGGTTTTGCTAGAAAGTAGATAGGGACATTCATTCGTTCATTATTTATTCTTATTCTGTATAGCTCGAACTTTCACTCATTGCTATGTAGGATCTACTTGATAACTGATTATTCCTCGAGTTTTAAATATTAAGTTTGTGGGTGTTGTGCAGGACCTTTGGCCGTCAGTGGACTGGCGTTTCTTTCTCTAACCACATGGAGGCGGTCCTGCTTTTCTAGCTTTCGTATGATTTATAGGTACAAGTTTTAGTTTTGTAATGCATTTCTGGTCTTAATAGCTTGATCTGTAGAAGCAACAAGCCCCATGTAATTGTCTTTACTTTTCAGGTACACATCAAGGTTTGTATTTCCTGCTATTTCAAAAAGGTTTTTGCTTTTTAATTCATCATATCTGTCTTGCATTCTTCACAGAAGGGACATTTGTCGTCTTCTGTGGCGCACCTTGTGTAACGTGTGTGCCTAAACGGACCGTATCCGGTCAGTATATACACGCACTCTCTGCTGGGTTTAAACCACTTGTTTCTTGTAGCGTATGTTACATCGCCAATAAAACCGTAGGTTTTCCTACCCGTATTTACCAATTTCCAGCTTTTCTGCCATTCCAGATTTATGACTTCCTTTAAATTTAACCTCTAGATTGAGGGTTTCTCTGCTTGGGTTTGCTACTAAATTGTAATTGTAATTATTCCAGCTATTTTCTTTTCATTTCTTTTTACAAGGTTTATGACACCTTGCTGAGTAACCTCTAAGTCTAGTGGCATTTTGCCGCTTATTGTTTAAAGTGCATTGGTTGCTGTGGTACGGCACGCCTTGGTGAGAGTCAGTAGTATTATCCTTTGCGCGGCGTTCAAGTTTCTAAGGTTGTGCATGTGGAACAACTTGTCAAACCATGCAGCAGCGCTATATGTTGCTATTGGTATTATCACTGCCCTATACAATGTGTCAAGGGTGTTTCTTATAAGGCCCCATTCCTTCTTTGCAACCCTCCTGATTTTTAGGATAAAGCTGACTAGCTCCTCTCTTAGAAACTTAATATTCGCTACAAAGTTTAGCCTGTTATATATAGTGATTCCCAAGTATCTCACTTCTTTTACTAATTTATTATTGTCAACTTTAATAATCGATTGTCTGCCTTCATTAAATCTACCTCTTATCATCATTGAGACAGTTTTTCCACTGCTGACTCTCACTTTATGCGTCTCGCACCAATCCTCAACACATTTAAGCGATATAAAACCAGTCTTCTCCAGATTATTTCTGGAGTTTTATTTGATTACTAGCGCCAACTCGTCTGCGTATGCAATAGGTTCTACAGTTTCTCCTGAGCTAGGCCATCTAGAAGAACGTCCATGCAGAAGTTCTATGCAACAGGTCCAATTATTAATTATTGATCCCTGTAGACATCCCTTCTGCACGCTTCTCCCAAACTTTTTTGAGTTGCCTTTTACATAGGCGCTCTGCCTTTTTAAGTAGTCTTTGATTATGGCTTCTGAAGTTTGCCTGCGTCAGACTATGTGTGATGGCGGGCCACCACAGGTTATATAAGGGACCTTAAATATCCACAAATATAGCAAGTACATACTTCATATTCGTTGCCATGCATTTTCTAAAGGTTAGCAGTGCGTCCTCCGTGAAGACGCCTGCCTTAAAGCCAAACTGTCGTGTATTGCACATGTTCATCTCCCTATATTTTGCGTTAATGCGCTCTATGAGTATTTTCTCGTAGATCTTGCCCATCACTGGCAGAAGGGCAATTGGTCGGTATGATTTGGCAAGCCTATTGTTTTCACTCCCTCGTTTAGACATAGGTTTGCCTGTTTCCGAATGGTAGGAAAAGTACCATCTTGGAAGCATTTGTTTAGTGTGTTTAAGATTGATTGCTTGTTTTAGCTCCATAGTTTTTTTAATAATTTTGCCAGTGAAGCCGTCTTCTCCTGGTGCTTTTTTGTCTTTCGGTTTTTGAAGTGCCCGTTACAGGTCGATATAGTCGATGATTGGTTTGAGGTTCTGGTTTTGATATTGGCGTATAATTTTTCTAATTTTTCTAATGATCAGCGTTCTCTTGCTGGTCATCTGTAGGCAAGCATTTTTTAGAAAAAACGGTTACGGTTTCTTTCCATGTTTCACTAAAATTCCCAAAAGAAAATTCCAGTGAGCGTAGAGAAGCCTTCTTGTTTATCACATACGATTTTATATACTATACTCTAGGGGTCTTCGTTACCTACGTCTCTTCATGAGGTTGTTTAATGTTTTCTTATTTTTCTAGCAATTTCTTGCCCTTTATATGCCTGGACTATGGTCGGTATGACGTTAAGACATAGTCTCTTGACCCGAAAGAGACAATTTTTGGTCCTGTTCGTTTCCCGCCCTAGGCAAGTCAGCTCCTCCGACCACCATGTGCATGACCTTGTCTCCGGTTTTCCTTTTTGGTATGCATTTATCACAGATTGATTTTAGTTTTTAATTAAATATCTTGATAGCCCTATTTGGGTCCAACCTTTGCAGAGACTCCAGACTTTTTTGGTCGAATTCTCTTTCTGCCAGTTTCTCAAATCTTTCCCATTTTGCATTTTTCGTATTATAGCCTGTGTGGTATTTGACTTGTGTTTGAAGCTTCATGCACCACTTCAAAAGTTAAAAGACTGTTAAAAGACTGATCATTGGCGGTCGCTATGTCACTCACTTCCCAGTTGACCACTTTTGAAGACATGTTTAAAGTTGCCAGTGTTACGTAGATGTTAGTGTTTCCGGCTTCGCTCTGATATGTGCAATTGATGCTTGGCATTTAAAACGGCTAGATTGTTGGAGGCAATCCACTCCTCCAACTCTTTGCTTCTGCTAACTGATGTTCTAGGAAACCACATACCAGATTTTGCATTAGCGTCGGCCGTGAGAATGATACGGCGGAAATTTCGCAGAAAGCTGTTTATGACAACTGAGAACTGCATGTAGCAGTAGATAGAGACATTCATTATTATTATTCACTATTTGCTCTTATTCTATATAGCTCGAGCTTTCACTCATTGCTATGTAGCGTCTGCTTGATAATTGATTATTTCTCGAATTTTAAATATTATGCTTGTGGGTGTTGTGCAGGACCTTTGGCCATCAGTGGACTGACATTTCTATTCCTAACCACGTAGGTCCTGCCTTTCTAGCTTTAGTCTGATTTATAGGTTCTAGTTTTAGTTTTGTACTGCATTTCTGATTTTAATGGCCTTTGCTGCAAAAGCAACAAGCCCCGTGTAGTTAACTTTGCTTTCCAGGTATGCATCAAGCTTTGTATTTCCTGCTATTTCAAAAAAGTTTTGCCTTCTTAATTCATCATATCTGTCGCACATGGCCAGCATGTGCGTGCTTGTCTTACTTTTTCCACAGGAGGGACATTTTTCGTCTTCTCTGGCGCCCCTTGCGTGAAGTGTGTGTGTAAACGTACCATATTCGGTCAGTATATACACGCACTCTTTACTGGGTTTAAACCACTTGTTTCTTGTAGCGTGTGTTACATCGCCAATGAAACAGTAGGTTATCCCACCCGTATTTGCCAATTTCCATCTTTTCTGCCATTCCAGATTTATAACATCCTTTATTTTTTTAACCTCTAGATTAAAGGTTTCTCTTGGGTTTGCTATTGAATTGTAGTTATAATTATTCCAGCTAATTTTCACATTTCTTTTTACAAGGTTTAGATAGGGACAATGAGAATTTCGTTAATCTATTCATGCGCGTCACTATTTAGATGACGAGGCATTTGGCTACTTAAGAGAGTCATTGTAACTCCCGCCGTTTATCTGCGCTTGCTTGAATTTCTTCACGTTGACATTCAGAGCACTAGGCAGATATCACATTGCGTCAACATCCGCTAGGGCCATCGCAATACTTCGTTTTAAATAGACAGTCATATTCTTCTAGTCCCTGCCAGTACTGAGCAGTATATATATATATATATATATATATATATATATATACATACATATATATATATATATGTATATATATATATATATATACTAGATGACCCGACAGACGTTGTCCTGTACCCACATCTACGTTTTTTAATATCATATAAAATACTAATATTTATACCGTTCAGTTAAAAATCATCATTATTGGTTTTCGAATTACTATTTATACCAATATATGAGTGATGTTAAATGTAGAACTGTTTCAACTAAAATGATTATTCTTCAATTCCCACAGTTAACACTTTAATTATCCATTTAACAATTATTAAAAATTGTTCAATAAAATTGTATATTAAAAATGATAAACTGCAAATTTATTTCCAATACCTCAATTTATTTTAATGCCAAGGGTTATACAATTTTTCAGTAGCGTGGATGTAATAAATGATTTGTTGTTAATTGACGACTAAAACATTGATTTTCCAAATTTATCACATAGAAAATCATCGTCTGCCTTTATGATTTATGGTTGTAGCATAAGACAAACGTGTTGAAAATTGAAGTCTTTTAAAAGATATAACAAATTCAGAATGAATTAATATATAGCATTCGCGGTATAGGTATAATATCACTTTGGATTTTTCTACCCAAAATAATTGCTTCAATAATGTTGCCTATAATTTTCATAATTACGTACCATATTTTAACTGGATTTTAGTAAAATACGATCTAAATTAATTTTTTTTCACTAATAATTCAATATACATTATTACTTAAGTTTATATTTGAACCGAATTAATTTATCAAATCCTGTTCACATGTGCTCTATTCAACCTACGATCAACAAAATTATTGCAGTAAATTGAGAGGAAAAAAGCGTGTGTCGGAAATAGGCTAATCTTTATCTTAAGTTCAGAAGTGAATACAATTTGCACTTCGTCACCACCCACCGGATTAATTGAATTATATCTTTTTTAATTCTGATTTTATCAGTACTTGCAATACACTATTTTAGAGGTAATTAAATGAGCTACAACTTTCTCTATCATAACTTTTACCGTAACTTCTCTTAGTTAGAAATTGCAAATGATTGAAGGACTCGAAAGACCCTCTGGTTGGACACTATCAATATTTGTGTAACAGAAAAATAATAAAAAGCAATAATTGATCAGTAAAAGACCTTGAATTTTCATTTATATACCTTTATACGTATCTTTTATTTTTTTAAATAGATTTTTTTCATGAAATTATGAGCTTATGGTACTTTCTAGAATCCGTCAAGATCTCTTAAACCAAGTTGATACTAGAGAGAATACGATTATTTTCAATTTTGGTGGAATTGGCACTCAAAAACTATTTGCTTTAAATGAAAAAAATATTGTATGCGTCTTTTATCTGCATGATAAATGACTGAGCAAGTCATTTTACACGCAGAAGTACTCATTTTAAAGCTTATTTTGAGTACTATAAAACCCCATTTTCATAACAATTTATAGAACAACGATCTATTAGGATTTTAATTGATATAATTTTGTTCATTACATGATTTTCGTTTAAATATATATTTTTAGAAATTTAAAAAAAAAAACGATGAAAAACGCAAAAAACAACAAATTTTCAGTAGCCAGTAACTTGAAAAGTAGTTTATTTTTTGAACAACATTATTAAACATTTTTCTCTTCTAATTAGTTCTTTTATCCATATCCGACGTTAGTTTGAAAGAGATACAATTGCACCACTGAAAAAGGATGTCATCCCCCTGGGAAGTGGCGAATGATTCTAAATTAATTTTACTTTTAAACTTGAGAGTAAGATGAACCTAATTCCAAAATGTTATGCAAATTGGAGCACATTAAAAATATTCAGACCCAAAATGCTCCATTGTCTTGAGTAAATATTTCGTATCCAATGCCAAACTTATGAATTTTTGATACAATGAAACTTCTCAATAATTGTTTGAATAAGTAAATGATTTTTGTATCTTGATTCAGTAAAGTAAGGCAAAACATGACTGCATTTAAAAGTTAAAAAATAATAATCAATCAAAGTGAACTATAGACTAAGTTTGATGTGCGATCAATGACAGACGCATGCGCAGACTGCATCACCTGTCAGATGTTGACTGCAAATCTTATATTATTTTAATTTTTAGCAAATCTCAGCTGCTTTTTGGCAATAATAATGTAGTCATTATATTTTCTTATTTGTGTTAATATTATCTTAGTTAATATTGTCTTAGCCTATAAGTGAATGGAAATGTTTGGCAAATGACAGTCTTCATTTGTGTTAATGTCAAACCATGTCTTAAATATTTTCAAGGGCAAACAATAATAAGCGGTTTTTTGTAATTTTTTCCAATTATATCTACAATCTAACTATATTTCTATGAATCTAAAAATTCTAGAGAATTTTCCGAATAAACTTCAGGAAGATTCATGAAAATCCGAATTATTTTATATATATGTAGATATATATATATATATATATATATATATATATATATATATATATTAGAGTGGGCCAATTTTTTGCATATTGAGGCACCTCGCTAATTTAACTTTTTAATTAATTTATTAAAATTAATAATATTCAATTAATTTTATTCTGCATCTTTCGTACGAACAAAGTTTTTTTGTATCTTTTACGGTTTAGATGTTATAGAGCAATATGTGTAGTTGTTAACTTGTCAAAATGCAAAGTGCAGCTAGGTTGAAGCAACACTCCTCACGATTCGATATATCTCTAAAGAAAACATATAAAGTATTATACATCATTAGAAAGGTCTCAAAATTCGTAGTTCTTTTTCCATATATCACAACTTCGAATTTTGCACGGTGTGGCCTACAGGCGAGTTGCCGTCGTGAAAATTCGGAAAAATCGGAAAATCTAGAGAAAATTATATGAACACACCTAACCATTTATATACCATTTTATTCGTAATTTTATTCTGCATCTTTCGTACGAAAAAAGTTTTTTTGTATCTTTTATGGTTTAGATAGTATAGAGCAATCTGTGTAGTTGTTAACTTGTCAAAATGCAAAGTGCGGCTAGGTTGAAGCAACACTCCTCACGATTCGATATTTATCTAAAGAAAACATATAAAGTATTATACATCATTAGAAAGGTCTCAAAATTCTTAGTTCTTTTTTCATATATCACAACTTCGAATTTTGCACGGTGTAGCCAACAGGCGAGTTGCCGTCGTGAAAATTTGGAAAAATCGGAAAATCGAGAGAAAATTATATAAACACACCTAACCATTTATATACCATTTTATTCGTAATTTTATTCTGCATCTTTCGTACGAACAAAGTTTTTTCGTATCTTTTATGGTTTAGATAGTATAGAGCAATCTGTGTAGTTGTTAACTTATCAAAATGCAAAGTGCGGCTAGGTTGAAGCAACACTCCTCACGATTCGATATTTCTCTAAAGAAAACATATAAAGTATTATACATCATTAGAAAGGTCTCAAAATTCTTAGTTCTTTTTCCATATATCACAACTTCGAATTTTGCACGGTGTGGCCTACAGGCGAGTTGCCGTCGTGAAAATTCGGAAAAATCGGAAAATCTAGAAAAAATTATATGAACACACCTAACCATTTATATACCATTTTATTCGTAATTTTATTCTGCATCTTTCGTACAAACAAAATTTTTTCGTATCTTTTTTGGTTTAGATAGTATAGAGCAATCTGTGTAGTTGTTAACTTATCAAAATGCAAAGTGCGGCTAGGTTGAAGCAACACTCCTCACGATTCGATAATTCTCTAAAGAAAACATATAAAGTATTATACATCATTAGAAAGGTCTCAAAATTCTTAGTTCTTTTTCCATATATCACAACTTCGAATTTTGCACGGTGTGGCCTACAGGCGAGTTGCCGTCGTGAAAATTCGGAAAAATCGGAAAATCTAGAGAAAATTATATGAACACACTTAACCATTTATATACCATTTTATTCGTAATTTTATTCTGCATCTTTCGTACGAACAAAGTTTTTTCGTATCTTTTACCGTTTAAGAGAAAATCGAGGAAAACTGGTGTGAACATTTATTGTAAAATTAGAAAATTTAAACAAACAATTAAAAAAAATAATATAACTATATATAAATTGATATTATATTCATTGAGATCTATAAAAATCAATAAATACATATTTTTATACAAAACTTTAAAAAAAAACAAAAAAAAACACCTAAAAACTCAATAATTAACTATAATTCATATTATCTATATATATAAAACTGTTTGAACGTCTAACAAAATTTTCGAAAAAAAAAAAATTCTATCATAAGGGTTCACAGTTCGAAATTTTCCCAGTCTTTTGTCTTGACGATTCACACCGTAACCCGGAGCAACGCCTCGCCTCAGGTCAAAATCATGTCGCTTGGGACTCAGTCGAATACTTAATGACGAAGTTCGTTGTGAAAACGGCGTTCTTTTTGAATATTATACTTTAAACGCATAGCTCAATCAATTCTTTGGGCGCTAGATGAAAGTCTAGTGTTTTAAAGTCGATTGTAGTAAACGCTTGCGTTAGTATTTTATATACTCTGCACATTTTATTCAAATTGTGCGAATTTGAACATTCGCTTCATTGCGTAGTTTTAAGAAAATGAAAAATCAGCGAAAGCAGATTTTTCAATCTCACACACAGTGAAATATTCATATTTCAATTTTGAAGCGAGGACATTTGTTTTTGGACCACAACGTGCTCTAAAATTGTTAAAGTGGTTGCGCGTTCTAGAGAATTTATTTTCTTGCGACCCGCCATATAGCCTGTCCAGACCATCGCGGTGATGGTTCGCACGGTAACCCGAGGTAACCCGAGCTGCAGGTCAAACTGTCGTAGACCGTGTCTAGAATAATATACGCAGTATATTTCCGGATGTCGGTTTACGGCCGGGTTCTGGACCTTATTTATAAGTGTTCAACCATACTGTACAGCATATCCGCGGGCATGTGTCGTTGACGCAAAGACTCTTATGCGGAAAATAAAATATACAAATGCAATCAACTCAATACTCTCCGAGCGAAAATAAAAGTTAGTTATAACGCTGAATTCTTATAATTAATTCGCCCCGATGTTTTCAATCTAATGAAGGGTAAAGAGACTGTTTGAAATTAACTGGGTCTGCGGACCGCAAATTTCATATACGGACCGCCCTTTCGACGGTTGTTAAAGGTCTAGCCTCTGTGTAAGCGCAGAATATATAAAATATCAAGTCGCGATGTAAACTGTTCGTTATGTTCAGGAAATATCGTACGACTCAGATATATATATATATATATATATATATATATATATATATATATATATATATGTAAGAAAATTCGTTGTTTAGAAATATTCATCGAACTTTTCTATACAAAGTGTGGTCTCTCGGGTGACGCCGAGGGACATTTACGCACTATGCTATTATATATATATATATATATATATATATATATATATAATATAGCACCCTGGTTGATCCTGCCAGTAGTATATGCTTGTCTCAAAGATTAAGCCATGCATGTCTCAGTGCAAGCTACATTAAGGTGAAACCGCGAATGGCTCATTACATCAGTTATGGTTCCTTAAATCGTACCCACATTACTTGGATAACTGTGGTAATTCTAGAGCTAATTCATGCAAATAGAGTTCTGACCAGAGATGGAAGGAATGCTTTTATTAGATCAAAACCAATCGGTGGCGGGCTTGCCTTGCTCACCGTTTGACTTGGTGACTCTGAATAACTTTGTGCCGATCGCACGGTCTAGTACCGGCGACGCATCTTTCAAATGTCTGCCTTATCAACTGTTGATGGTAGTTTCTGCGACTACCATGGTTGTTACGGGTATCGGCGAATCAGGGTTCGATTCCGGAGAGGGAGCCTGAGAAACGGCTACCACATCCAAGGAAGGCAGCAAGCGCGCAAATTACCCACTCCCGGCACGGGGAGGTAGTGACGAAAAATAACGATACGGGACTCATCCGAGGCCCCGTAATCGGAATGAGTACACTTTAAATCCTTTAACGAGGATCTATTAGAGGGCCAGTCTAGTGCCAGCAGCCGCGGTAATTCCAGCTCTAATAGTGTATATTAAAGTTGTTGCGGTTAAAAAGCTCGTAGTTGAATATGTGTCCCACACTGTCGGTTCACCGCTCGCGGTGTTCAACAGGCATGTCTGTGGGACGTCCTACCCGTGGGATTAGCCCGTAAAAAGGCGGCTCAACTCAAAATCCTACCAAGGTGCTCTTCACCGAGTGTCGAGGTGGGCCGGTATGTTTACTTTCAACAAATTAGAGTGCTTAAAGCAGGCTCATTCGCCTGAATATTGTGTGCATCAAATAATGGAATAGGACCTCGGTTCTATTTTGTTGGTTTTCGGAATTCCGAGGTAATGATTAATAGGGACAACTGGGGGCATTCGTATTGCGACGTTAGAGGTAAAATTCTTGGATCGTCGCAAAACGGACAGAAGCGAAAGCATTTGCCAAATGTGTTTTTATCAATCAAGAACGAAAGTTAGAGGTTCTAAGGCGATCAGATACCGCCCTAGTTCTAACCATAAACGATGCCAGCTAGCGATCCGCCGAAGTTCCTCCAAAGACTCGGCGGGCAGCTTCCAGGAAACCAAAGCTTTTGGGTTCCGGGGGAAATATGGTTGCAAAGCTGAAACTTAAAGGAATTGACGGAAGGGCACTACAAGGATTGGAGCCTGCGGCTTAATTTGACTCAACACGGAAAACCTCACCAGGTTCAGACACCGGAAGGATTGACAGATTGAGAGCTCTTTCTTGATTCGGTGGGTGGTGGTGCATGGCCGTTCTTAGTTGGTGGAGTGATTTGTCTGGTTAATTCTGATAACGAACGAGACTCTAGCCTGTTAAATAGACGTACTTTCTGGTATCGCAAAGGCCCTCCGCTTCGGCTTCGCTCGTTGTTGGTTGTGGTTATCACTACCGGCGTACAAATATATCTTCCTAGACGGACAGGCGGCATTTAGTCTCACGAAATTGATCAATAACAGGTTTGTGATGCCCTTAGATGTTCTGGGCCGCACGCGCGCTACACTGAAGAGATCAGCAGGTTTTCCTTGACCGAAAGGTCCGGGTAATCCGTTGAAGCCTCTTCGTGCTAGGAATTGGGGCTTGCAATTCTTCCCCATGAACGAGGAATTCCTAGTAAGCGCGAGTCATAAGCTTGCGTTGATTATGTCCCTGCCCTTTGTACACACCGCCCGTCGCTACTACCGATTGAATTATTTAGTGAGATCTTTGGACCGGTGCGCGGCAGCGTTTCGACATTGCCGATGTTGCTGGGAAGATAACCAAACTTGATTATTTAGAGGAAGTAAAAGTCGAAACAAGGTTTCCGTAGGTAAACCTGCGGAAAGATCATTAACGTACATTTACTATTAAGTGAATGAAACGTGTGCGATATGTCGTATAACCTACGACGTATAAAATCTTAAAGCGTCTGCAACGATGGATCATTCGTTTCATTAACGTTTGACCGGAGCTATATATATATATATACTATTGTAGACTAAATGTTGTGCGCTCCTACAGTATAATATACTGTGGGCAAAAGCCTCTGGCAATGATCATTCGTTTCATCAACGTTTGACCGGAGCTGGTCGCAAAATATTGCGCAGTGTGCAAAAGCAGCGTGACGCGGTTTACAACCGCTTAGCGCTCTTATGCATTGTGTAAGACAACTGCCATGTGTATCTGCTCGGCATCGTCATATGCCTGAGCGAATGACGAAGTTCGTTGTGAAAACGGCGTTCTTTTTGAGTATTATACTTTAAACGTATAGCTCAATCAACTCTTTGGGCGCTAGACGAACGTCTGGTGTTGCAAAATCGAATGTAGTAAACGCTTGCGTTAGTATTCTGTATACTCTGCACATTTTACTCAAATTGTGCGAATTTGAACATTCGCTTCATTGCGTTGTTTTAAGAAAATGAGAAATCAGCGAAAGCAGATTTTTAAATCTCACACCCAGTGAAATATTCATATTTCAATTTTGAAACGAGATTTTGTATCTTGGACCAAAAAGCGAAAGCTTTACGGTGTACTAATTGTAACCATAATAATCATACTAGTTTCAGAATCGGCCGAGTTATCTTAAACGATTTCGAGAGAATCACGATCGAAACATGTATAAATATATATAAAATCACCCTAAACGGTGGATCACTTGGCTCGTGGGTCGATGAAGAACGCAGCTAATTGCGCGTCGACATGTGAACTGCAGGATACATAAACATTGACATTTCGAACGCACATTGCGGTCCTCGGATACTGTTCCCGGACCACCTCTGGCTGAGAGTAGTATAACATTACCAGACTGCCGCTTGCTTTAAACGGCTTGCCGGCGAATGATGGAGTTTCGCGTATATGCGTGCTCTTAAATAATTCACTCAACGTGTGAGCCAGTCCACTTTGCAACATCGGACATTTTCGTTCGTTGACGTTCTGTGGCCTAGAAATTTTATATTCTTGCGACCCTCCCGATAACCGGAAACCCGAACTCTTCGAAGGGCGGTTTCGTTCCGGCAAATTTGGACGATTCAAAGGTTTCTCGTCGATTTAATGTGCGCTTGCTCACTAACGTTTGCAAGCACATCATAATCATAATACGACCTCAGAGCAGATGAGATTTCCCGCTGAATTTAAGCATATTACTAAGCGGTGAAAAAGAAACTAACTAAGATTACCTTAGTAGCGGCGAGCAAACAGGGAAGAGCCCAGCACTAAATCCCGCGGTCAGAGACGGACGCTGGAAAATGTAGTATCAGGGAGAACCCGATTATCACGGTGCGTTGCGGCGAGTTCAAGTCCATCTTGAATGGGGCCATTTACCCATAGAGGGTACCAGGCCCGTAGCGACCGTTGCGCGTATTGAGAGGATCTCTCCTCAGAGTCGAGTTGCTTGAGAGTGCAGCTCTAAGTGGGTGGTAAACTCCATCTAAGGCTAAAAATGACCACGAGACTGATAACGAACAAGTACCGTGAGGGAAAGTTGAATAGAACTATAAAGAGAGAGTTCAAAAGTACGTGAAACCGTTCAGGGGTAAACCTGAGAATCCCGAAAGATCAAAAGGAGAGTTTCAATGTTATCGTTGTCTTCCATTTATTGGCGTGCGATTGACCGGGATTCGTCCCGCGATACGCCGTCGGTTTATGCGTTAGGCGACGTTGGAATGCACTTCTCTCTCAGTAGGACGTCGCGACCCGTTTGGTGTGGACCTACGACCGCGGCGGTAGCCTGTCACGAATTTATTCGCGCCAGATCCCGCGTGCTCCAGCCGACTGCCAGACGGTATAAATGATATGATATAGGGTCGCTTTTAAGCGTTCGGCCGGTTGCAATCACGGACGGTTATTGGCCGTCGGACCTAGTCCGGCATCGAAGCCGTCTCGAGCTGTTAGCTACCGTGTTCTCGGACGGACTCTATTACTGGTCAGCGATGCTATTGCTTTGGGTACTTTCAGGACCCGTCTTGAAACACGGACCAAGGAGTCTAGCATGTGCGCGAGTCATTGGGAAATACAAAACCTAAAGGCGCTACCTAAAGTACACGCTAGAACCCGAAAGATGGTGAACTATGCCCAGTCAGGTCGAAGTCAGGGAAAACCCTGATGGAGGATCGTAGCAATTCTGACGTGCAAATCGATCGTCGGAACTGGGTATAGGGGCAAGAGACTAATCAAACCATCTAATAGCTGGTTCCCTCCGAAGTTTCCATCAGGATAGCTGGCATTCGATGAGCGAGTCTCATCCGGTAAAGCGAATGATTAGAGGCCTTGGGGCCGAAACGACCTCAACCTATTCTCAAACTTTAAATGGGTGAGATCTCTGGCTTGCTTTGGATCAGAGTGCCTAGTGGGCCACTTTTGGTAAGCAGAACTGGCGCTGTGGGATGAACCAAACGCCGAGTTAAGGCGCCTAAACGACGCTAATGGGATATCATAAAAGGCGTTGGTTGCTTAAGACAGCAGGACGGTGGCCATGGAAGTTGGAATCCGCTAAGGAGTGTGTAACAACTCACCTGCCGAAGCAACTAGCCCTGAAAATGGATGGCGCTGAAGCGTCGTGCCTATACTCGGCCGCCAGGGCATGAGAAACGTTCATAATAGTTCGTTTTGACGCCCTGTTGAGTAGGAGGGTCGCGGCGGTGTTCGCAGTAGGGTTTCGGCGTAAGCCTGCCTGGAGCCGCCATCGGTGCAGATCTTGGTGGTAGTAGCAAATACTCCAGCGAGGCCAAGGAGGACTGACGTGGAGAAGGGTTTCGTGTGAACAGCCGTTGCACACGTGTCAGTAGATCCTAAGCCCCAGGAGAAATCCTATGTTGATGTTGGTGTATTTTATTTTAAATAAAATTTCACACCCATCGGGCGAAAGGGAATCCGGTTCCTATTCCGGAACCCGGCGGCGGAACCGTTTACAAGTCGGGCCCTCGCAAGAGAGTTTGTCGGGGTAACCCAAAGTGACCTGGAGACGCCGTCGGAAAATACGGAGATAGTTTTCTTTTCTGTATAAGCGTTTGAGTTCCCTAGAATCCTCTAAAATGGAGATAGGGTTTGGAACGCAAAGAGCACCGCTGTTGCGGCGGTGTCCGTATCTTCCCCTCGGACCTTGAAAATCCAGGAGAGGGCCACGGTAGGTGTCGCGACGGTTCGTACCCATATCCGCAGCAGGTCTCCAAGGTGAAGAGCCTCTAGTCGATAGATAAATGTAGGTAAGGGAAGTCGGCAAATTGGATCCGTAACTTTGAGATAAGGATTGGCTCTGAGGATCGGGGCGTGCCGGGCTTGGTTGGGAAGCGGGCGTAGGCCGATGTGCCGGGCCTGGGCAAGGTGAAATTGTCCTTGTGACTTAGATCCTAGCTCGGTCCCGTGTCTAGGCCCACCGCGGATCTTTCTTGCTGCAAGGTTTCTGTGCCGGCTTCGGTCGGTCAGTCGTACTTTTCGGCCGCCATTTAACGGTCAGCTAAGAACTGGCACGGACTAGGGGAATCCGACTGTCTAATTAAAACAAAGCATTGCAATGGCCCTAGCGGGTGTTGACGCAAAGTGATTTCGGCCCAGTGCTCTGAATGTCAACGTGAAGAAATTCAAGCAAGCGCGGGTAAACGGCTAACTAAGACTGTCTTAATTTGGTGGGAGTGGTTGTTGTTCTTCGGGACCACAGCTAGCAAGTGGCCTTTCCTCCTCGTGGGTCCCATCGTAAGTACCCCTTCGGGGGAAAACCAAGGGCCACCTCTGTGCATAATAGACCTGGGGGCTACCAACCCCCTCGTCCGTATAACAAAGTCGGTACAAATTCAAACACAAGCCTCGGATGCAAAAATTTAGATTTAGAATTAGAAGAACCCACTGGTTCTTCCCAACCGGCGAGCAGAGATGGTCATTTATGCCGTTTTCCACTATGCGGCAAATATTTCGCAACTTCGATTGGTCAGGGTGTGCACGAACAGAGAACACACAAGGAATGGTACGACCAAGAATTAGCCAAAATCGCGCCCAAGAAAGCAAGGTGGACGGAAGAGGAGCTGATCATTATGGCCAAAGAGGAGGTTGCACTAATCAAAAAGGGTATTACCCAAAATAATAAAGCCCTCCTAGCTATAACACCGGGTCGAACGTTGGAAGCCATCAAAGGTCAAAGACGTACGCCAAAATATAAAGGCCTGATCGCAGACTTTCTATCTACACCTGATGAGACAAGTAACACAAACCCTTGTCCTGTGGCCACTGATTTAGACATGAGAGATGACCTCACTAGAGCACTAGCGATAGCAAAGAGTAGAGATGATGACAAGTTCAACAGTTCCCTATTGGTTAACATATGCCATAAAGCTGCGGAACTATCACCAGAGGAATTAAGGAAGCAAGTGAGCGAGTATCTAGAATCCACCTTCCGATATGAAAGAGTGACCAACTCCAACAACAACAAGAAGGGGAAAGCACCAAGGTTAAATAAGAGGCAGCAGCGCAGACATGAGTACAAAGTGACTCAAACGCATTGGAGCAAGAACCCAAGCAAATGTATTTCTTATATGACTGCAAAGCTACCTCGACCCCCCACCACCTGATGTAATGGTGCAGTTTTGGTCGAATGTATTAACAGACTCAGTCGATGTAGCACCAGATGTCCAAGCAGCGAGAAACGAAGATCTCTCGCACCTGTGAAAACCCGTGTCTACTGAGGAACTCAGGTGTGCACTTCCAGACAGAAACACGGCTCCTGGTCCGGATGGTATATAAGCCAGACTGTTAAAGCCAACCGACAGTCTGGAAGATCGAACATTATAAGAATCTGGAGGACGCAGTGAATCTGAAATACAATGTGTCAACAGTGGTACAATTACCCTAAACATCAGGGGAGTATGGCACGAAGAATCGGCAAATTTTCTAGTGTCGGAGAAGATACTTAATAAAAATGAAATGAAGGTAATCTCTACTAGAGCGATAACTGGAGGACTAAACGGATTTGCGAAATGGTCAAAAACAACGACTACAAGACACGAGCCACAAGGAATCGGATGACCACCTGAATTGCACGCGTGCTGCCTGCGCTCAACATCCCCCAGGCATAATACTAGGAGTTAGGTTTAGTGGGTATTGCCTTTGGGCCGAGTCCCACTCTATTGGTCAACCTGGCGACCATTGTACATAAATGTATTCCCCTCCTATCCAAAAAAAAAAAGAAAAAAATAGCCAAATGCCTCGTCATCTAACTAGTGACGCGCATGAATGGATTAACAAGATTCCCACTGTCCCTATCTACTTTCTAGCGAAACCACTGCCAAGGGAACGGGTTTGGAAAAATTAGCGTGGAAAGAAGACCCTGTTGAGCTTGACCCTAGTCTGGCATTGTAAGGAGACATGAAAGGAGTAGCATAAGTGGGAGATAGTAATATCGTCGGTAAAATACCACTACTTTCATCGTTTCTTTACTTACTCGATTGGGCGGAAAGCGTGCGTCGAAAACTTGCGTTCCGACTGCCACGGTTTTCTAAAGCCAAGCGCATAAGAGTGGTGTGAGGCATTGCGCCGATCGCCAACAATACTCTTGCGTGATCCGATTCGAGGAAACTGTTAGGCGGGGAGTTTGACTGGGGCGGTACATCTGTCAAATAATAACGCAGGTGTCCTAAGGCCTAGAGCAAAAGGGCAAATGCTGGCTTGATCCCGTTGTTCAGTGTGCACAGGGACTGCGAAAGCATGGCCTATCGATCCTTTTGGCTTGAAGAGTTTTCAGCAAGAGGTGTCAGAAAAGTTACCACAGGGATAACTGGCTTGTGGCGGCCAAGCGTTCATAGCGACGTTGCTTTTTGATCTTTCGATGTCGGCTCTTCCTATCATTGCGAAGCAGAATTTGCCAAACGTTGGATTGTTCACCCACAAATAGGGAACGTGAGCTGGGTTTAGACCGTCGTGAGACAGGTTAGTTTTACCCTACTGATGAATCGTCGTTGCGATAATAATCCTGCTCAGTACGAGAAGAACCGCAGGTTTGGACATTTGGTTCACGCACTCGGTCGAGCGGCCGGTGGTGCGAAGCTACCATCCGTGGGATTATGCCTGAACGCCTCTAAGGCCGTATCCTTTCTAGACAAAGTAAGCAACGATATCTCTAAGAGTCTCGTGAGTCGAAAGGCTCAATACAATGTGATTTATTAGGTATTCGGCACACGCCGTTTATCGCACGAGCGATTTTTAGCCGAATGAGGCGCTGGACAGGGGCGATATCCGTCCGTTATATCTGTCTTGCGTATAGCGGTCGATCATGGATCACTAGTTTGATGTAGAGACTCGGAATCGTTTGTAAACGACTTAGGTACCTGGCGGGGTGTTGTACTCGGCAGAGCAGTTACCACGCTGCGATCCGTTGAGACTCAGCCCGTGGCTTGGGGATTCGTCATGTTGGCTTGACGTCACCCACGCTATTAGAGCATAAGCCTTAAGCCGTCGCATTGCAGCATGCCACAATCAGTAGGCTTGACAGTCGAAAACTTGTACATGCTGTACATGTGACACTTCTTTGGTATCTACCTAGCTATTTTGTACAACGTGCGTGAGTCAGCACGTAAATCAAAACTTATCAACAAAACAACCAATACTAGAAATATTCATTATTTCTTTCAATAACCATAATGTCAAGAGAATAGTTATGAATATTTTGTAAGTTTACGAAATATATGTTTTTAAGAGAAACTTTTCATAATTTTTTAATATAAATATATGATATAATTCATTAAATTCTAAATAGGGAGAATGTTTTTTGCTAAATTTCTTGGAAATGCGTACAAGTTGCTAATAAGCAAAGTTCGTATAAGTTATCTATAATGCAAAATGCGTGCAAGTTGTCAATGTGTAAAATACGTGCAAGTTGTCAATTTGCAGAATGCGTGCAAGTTGTCAATTTGCAGAATACGTATAAGTTGTCAATGTGCAAAATACGTGCAAGTTGCTATTTTTATTTAATTTTTGTAATATACTCTAAATAATTAGGAACTTCCAACCTATAAATATTTCGATTCTTTTATAATAAATTATTCAGTATATTTATTTCTTTTTTAACAAAATATTCAGTATTTATATATAATTTCAAACTACATCAAGTAAACTTTTAGGGGACATTAGCGAGTAAGCCTAACCTAGAATCTTGCATCGAAACAGCTTAAAATCATTTTCCGGCTTTTTGAAGTCAGTAACTTACGGGTACCTAAGACTACAACAAGTAAACTTTTAGGGGACATTAGCGAGTAAGCCTAACCTAGAATCTTGCATCGAAACAGGTTAAAAACATTTTCCGGCTTTTTGAAGTCAGTAACTTACGGGTACCTAAGACTACATCAAGTAAACTTTTAGGTGACATTAGCGAGTAAGCCTAACCTAGAATCTTGCACCGAAACAGGTTAAAAACATTTTCCGGCTTTTTGAAGTCAGTAACTTACGGGTACCTAAGACTACTTAAAGTAAACTTTTAGGGGACATTAGCGAGTAAGCCTAACCTAGAATCTTGGATCGAAACAGGTTAAAAACATTTTCCTGCTTTTTGAAGTCAGTAACTTACGGGTACCTAAGACTACATCAAGTAAACTTTTAGGGGACATTAGCGAGTAAGCCTAACCTAGAATCTTGCATCGAAACAGGTCAAACTACTTTTGTAGAGAAATATTGTTTTTGGGTTTTTAGGAATGACATATATTTATTATATTATTTATTTACATGACATGGTTTAAATACAACATTTTTATTTCTTTAAGTTATATTTTTATTTAAAATAAAATTTCTTACATTTAGCTAATACAATTTAAATAAATTAATATCTGAAATCTTGCTTGCTTTCCAGTCGAGGATGCTTTTCACGAGATAGTAGTGTCGCTGTCATAACACCTTTGCGATTTTGCTCTAATACGTGTTTTGATACATTAGCCAGTAATTGAACATGTCTCTCAGTTCCCTGAATGTGGACCGGAATTTTAGGGTCACTCCATGGACACTCATTGCTTTGTAGATATTGTACTAGATGTTCATGAGGAATATTTAGCGTAAATGCTGGTTCGGATATATTTGAATAATATGGGCTTGGTTGGGAAGCGGGCGTAGGCCGATGTGGCGGGCCTGGGCGAGGTGAAATTGTCCTTGTGACTTAGATCCGAGCTCGGTCCCGTGTCTAGGCTCCCCGCGGATCTTTCTTGCTGCGAGGTTTCTGTGCCGGTTTCGGTCGGTCAGTCGTACTCTTCGGCCGCCATTCAACGGTCAGCTCAGAACTGGCACGGACTAGGGAAATCCGACTGTCTAATTAAAACAAATCATTGCGATGGCCCTAGCGGGTGTTGACGCAATGTGATTTCTGTCCAGTGCTCTGAATGTCAACGTGAAGAAATTCAAGCAAGCGCGGGTAAACGGCGGGAGTAACTATGACTCTCTTAAGGTTGGAGATGCTTGCCTACCTCCTCGTGGTTCCAGCTGGGCGTCGGTTTCGTCACCGACGGCTAAGAGGCTAAGCGAAGTTTGGAGGGCAGAAGATCCGCTGCCTTCCATCCGAGTCGTACCATCATCGACAAACTATGTCTGGCACAAATTCATTCCTACCAAACCAGTCAAAGGATCCACAAGGAACACAAACTAATCATCTATACCAAGGATCCGGCGGCGCCGGTATCCTTTAGATGAATATCTCAGTGGACCATCTACACCACGAAGAGATAAAACACATTATGGCATTATAAAGAACGTACCAATCCTAAATTTAAAAACTCTTAATGGATAATACAATAATGACCAATCAAATAAATGGCGCAGGTATCGGAGCCTGCGGGAATGCTTCTCGGAACGAGCCAGGAGAGCATTCTGATGGATCTGGCTCAAGAAATGACCTGGATATCATTGTGTGCTGGCCGTTTTTTGAGATAGTCTGTCCTTTCTGCCCGGGTGCCTGTGCTCTCGTGTCCTCGAGTGAAGTCTTGCGGCACACCAGTTCCACCCTGACAGGAAGGCCAAATATATTTGCAGCAGGTGTCAGCAGGCCTGTGGGAACCAGGGGGGCCTGACCGTCTACTCTCGTTCTTGTAAAGGTCCTAGATCAGACGAGGCTTTTAAGTGTAATGAATGCATGGCGAGTTTTTCCTCTAAAACGGGCCTATCTCAGCATGAGCGTCATACTCATCCTGGAGTAAGGAACGAGAAAAGACGGTTGGCCTCTCAGCGACCCGAAAGTTCAACCCGCAATCTGAAAGTGCGGACGGATGAAGACATTGAAACTTTGAGAAGGGTCAATGACCAATACCTCGAATGTCGGCATGTTAACGTCAAAATTAGGGACGAACATCTCCCTCATATGACACGCACACAGATCTCAGATAAAAGGGGCAAACTGGGCCTGCGTACGAAATCCGGTCGAATAGACAAACCAGCGGTTGGTGACCAAGCGTTAGTCAATCCAGATCAACTGAATGACGATGATTGTGAGACTAGGTACCAACTGGTTGAGACCCAAGTAGCAGCCTCTCAACAAAATCGAGATGGCGATGATCTTAAACCTTGGGCACAACAACTCTTGAAAGATTGGCAAGATTGGCGGGACATAGAGATAGACGAGAAGCTTAACGAGGCGTCTGCCCAGCTCGAGGATCTTAGAAAGATGCTAGAAGCTGGCTGTAGACCTAGTGATGTGTTTAGGCACATTGATAACCTCGTTGAGTGCGTTCTTACCCCAGCCCTTACCAAAAGACCCCAATCAGCAACGGGAAAAAAGGGCAGTAAAGCACACGGTCGGCGACGCCAGAATGGCCAACGCAAAAACCAGCCTAAGTTCAACTACGCACGGCATCAGGACCTATATAATAACTGCCCTAACAAACTAGTCGAGTCTATAGTCTCTGGTTGCAATGCGGTGGACAACAACATTCGTCCACCAACAGGGGATATCAAGTCACTGTATGACGGTCTTTGGGGAACTGAGTGGAAAGGTAGTTTCTCCTTCAACGGTTCAAGACCAGAAGTGTCTGTGCTTGATAGCATCCCAATTCTAACTCCCAACAACATTCAGAAGCGAGTTATGCACATTAACGCTAAGAAAACTTTTGAACCAAGTGATGTAAGAAAAGCAGATCTCACCAGGCTCAAGAGGACGGAAACCGTGTTGGCCCGTCTCTTTAATTTAATTGTCTGGTCCGGGTACTTCCCAAAGTCCTGGAGGGTCTGCTCTACAACTCTTATACCCAAGAGAGGCAAAGATTGCTCCAAGGCGGAGAACTGGCGCCCAATTACAATTGGATCGCTCTTGGCAAGACTCTTTTCCGGAATCATTGAAAAAGGATTCCGGAATTGCATCACCATCAACAAACGCCAAAAGGGCTTCTTCACCCTTGAAAATGGCTGTTTCAATAACATTTTCGCACTCAGCGAAATTATAAAGTCTGCCAAGACACATAAAGAAGCGTCATGTGCCGTATTGGATATATCTAAAGCGTTTGACATGATCCCACATACAGCAATCAAAGACGCTTTGACAAGACTAGGATTACCCAATCACACAAGAGAACTGGTAATGTCCATGCACGAAAACATCTACACCGAGATCAAATCGGGGAATGATAAGATTGCAGTTAATATTAAACGAGGGGTTAAGCAGGGTGACCCGCTTTTCCCGCTGTTGTTTAACTGTGTTTTGGACCCCCTTCTCGAACAACTTGGGAGCACGGTAGAAAGAATCAGTATTGGTTCCCAGAGCGTCTCTGTTCTGGATTTCGCTGATGATCTTGTGGTTTTCGGTAGAACACCGCAGGATCTTCAGAAAAAGCTGAACACGACCTCCCAATTTTTAAGTGATCTTGGTATGCATGTTGCGGTTGAAAAATGCAGCAGTTTTCAGATATGAGTTCGAGGGAAGTCATGGATACTTCTGGACCCTAAAGTTGAGATAAACGGTAAAATGCTTCCTCAATGTGGTCCGGATGGGCACTTTGACTACCTTAGACTGAGATATCACCCTGGAAAGGGTTTGAACACAAGAAAGTAGTGGGCGACCTCCATGGTTGTCTCCCTAACATCAAGAAACTGAGACTTAAGTCCACTCAGAAACTGGAACCGCTTAAGCGATTTATCATCCCGCATTATTTGTACCGGCTAACCGTAGACCCACCATCTCAAGGCGACTTACAAGGGTTAGACAAGGCACTTCGCAACTTTACAAGGGAAATTTTCCACCTCCCTCATTCTACTAGCTCTGCCTTTCTGCATACCTCCCCAGGAAATGTAGGACTCGGCCTACCTCGATTGGAAAGAGTTGCTTTTTACTCTTTCCTAAAATCAATGGCTAGATGTCGAGATTCTGGAGACCCAGTATTAGAGGCACTATGGGAGCAGAGCAATGTAAGCAATAGAGTTGCTGAAATGGCACATCGCGCAAGTATTAGAGGCCCGCTGAACATAAAGGCCATTGAGAGCGCGAAGCGAAGAGCTGTCGAGCACGAGTTCCGAAGATGGGCGAGTTGCGCGTCCCAGGGAATGGGAGCTACAATGTTCCGAAAGGACACTATTGGAAACTCCTGGCTCTGAAAGCCTCACCTTCTCAAAGGTAATTCTCGCTATATCGATGCTCTTCGACTCCGCAGCAACACATTTGCTTGTCGAGCAGCACTTGCTCGCGCAACACCAATGAGCGATATAACATGCCGACGATGCCATTCTGCCAATGAGACCCTCGGACATGTACTAGGCCAGTGTACCTTCGTAAAGCCGCAGAGAATTCATAGACACAACGAAATCGTGTCCTTATGTCGAAATGAATATATCGATAAACACCCTGCTGGGCGTTACATGATTGAATCATCATTTACAGTCGATGGAAAAAGGTTAAAGCCCGACTTCATCTTATGGAATGCTGAGGAATCATATATCGTCGACGTTACAGTCAGACTTGAGCAGGGAAATTCTCTCGGAAAAGCGAATTTGGAAAAATCCTTAAATAATAATAAATCACATTGTCGGGTTATGCCAAAAGTTGTGGGATCCCGTGGTTCCCTACCCCCCAAAACACTATCAAACTTATCCCTTATTTCCAAATACCCCAAACACATTGGCTTAACATCAGTACTGATTGCATTAAGAACATCAATAGAAATGAGCAATAGGTTTTTAGACGGCTAGTGCAAGATACCAATAGTCACTATGCAAGTAACAATGAATATGATTTTTTCTAAAGCGATATTAATTTTAACTGCCGGGCGGTGAACTTCCAAAGCGTACCCGTATGTGTCGGAGCTACGGGTTTCTTTAAATTTATTCTTACACTAAACGCAGAGGAAGAAATCATGGGAGGCCCATTGTGTTGTCTGTGTTGTCCACTTTTATGTTATGTGTTATAGCCCTTCTGGCTTTTGCGAGGCATTTGACAAACAACAACATCCCGTTTGTCAAAGGCAGCAGATACCTCCACGCGGTGCCCCGTGGACGGTTTCCGATGGCATGTCATCTTCCAACTCTGGGGTATGCCGTGCGATCGGACACTGCCTAAATTCTGCTGTTCCCTAAAGAAGTAGGTTGCGGAAATAACCTGCGAGGGATCCTCTACATCAGTGCTGAATTGGATCAGTAGCGATCCGCTTTGCTGTTACTGAACTCCAGAACTGGTGATTTTTCCTTGCCGCATCCGGTGATGATTTCGATGGAAGGTGATAGTGCAAAGGTAAATTTTGTTAATCCTGCGTTACTATAGACGCTTGATTAAATCGTGGCAGTTAGATGTCTTGACACGGTACTCTTGTCACGAGGAAATCAAGCGTCTTAATCGCGACTGGTCAATATCATACCAGGAAGTGTCCCACTTTGGGACAGTTTTATAGCCAAATGCCTCGTCATCTAACTAGAGACGCGCATGTATGGATTAACGAGATTCCCACTGTCCCTATCTACTTATTAAATAGACGCTACATAGCAATGAGTGAAAGCTCGAGCTATATGGAATAAGAATAAATAATGAATGAATGAATGTCCCTATCTACTTTCTAGCGAAACCACTGCCAAGGGAACGGGCTTGGAAAAATTAGCGGGGAAAGAAGACCCTGTTGAGCTTGACTCTAGTCTGGCATTGTAAGGAGACATGAAAGGTGCAGCATAAGTGGGAGATAGTAATATCGTCGGTGAAATACCACTACTTTCATCGTTTCTTTACTTACTCGATTGGGCGGAAAGTGTGCGTCGAAAACTTGCGTTCCGACTGTCACGGTTTTCTAGAGCTAAGCGCATAAGAGGCATTGCGCC
>NW_020538040.1:108885849-108975849 GCF_003426905.1 Ctenocephalides felis
CGGCTTTTTGAAGTCAGTAACTTACGGGTACCTAAGACTACATCAAGTAAACTTTTAGGGGACATTAGCGAGTAAGCCTAACCTAGAATCTTGCATCAAAACAGGTTAAAAACATTTTCCGGCTTTTTGAAGTCAGTAACTTACGGGTACCTAAGACTACATCAAGTAAACTTTTAGGGGACATTAGCGAGTAAGCGTAACCTGAAATCTTGCATCGAAACAGGTTAAAAACCTTTCTCATACATATCACCGAAGTAACCTACCAGCCTTCGTGAGCCAACGCAAATGTGCTATTGGCCCTGGTTTCATATTAGCTAAGTCTGTCAACGCTTCTCCAGAAACAACTGCTTTAGCTATTTTTATTAAATAATTTGAGTCAGTTGTCGATTCAACATGACTTAAATCTGCCAAATGTTCAAGTGGAGTTGTTTCAAAGTGTGTTACCGGCTGGAAGTACATAAGAAAAATTAAATTATATTGAATTTGAACATAAAGTATTAAAAAATAGTAAATATGTTATAACTCACCGGTATATTTTCGCATGTTTCAATTTGTTTGCTTAATATTCCAGTTTTTGTTCGTGGTCCAGTGGTCAATGATTTTTCCAAATAGTTAAATAAATGGCAAAGTGGAAGTTCAATAAAGTGGAGAAGACACACAAACCAATGCAGTGGCCTGTTTAACTGTTTAAATATCAATAGGGTGGGCCAATTTTTTGCATATTGAGGCACCTCGCTAATTTAACTTTTTACATCATTTGAAACAATATTGTAAAAAAAAGCATAACCCGCAAATAAATTTAAAGCCAGCGAAAAATTTAAAACATTTTTTAATTTAAAGGAAAAATTGAAAAATCTCATGAAAAATATATTATGACATATATCGAGTTATACATAATTTTGTTCGTAATTTTATTCTGCATCTTTCATACAAACAACGTTTTTTCGTATCTTTCACGGTTTAGATGTTATAGAGCAATATGTGTAGTTGTTAACTTGTCAAAATGCAAAGTGCGGCTAAGTTGAAGCAACACTCCTCACGATTCGATATTTCTCTAAAGAAAACATATAAAGTATTATACATCATTAGAAAGGTCTAAAAATTTTTAGTTCTTTTTCCATATGTCACAACTTCGAATTTTGCACGGTGTGGCCTACAGGCGAGTTGCCTTCGTGAAAATTCGGAAAAATCGGAAAATCTAGAGAAAATTATATGAACACACCTAACCATTTATATACCATTTTATTCGTAATTTTATTCTGCATCTTTCGTACGAACAAAGTTTTTTCGTATCTTTTATGGTTTAGATAATATAGAGCAATCTGTGTAGTTGTTAACTTGTCAAAATGCAAAGTGCGGCTCGGTTGAAGCAACACTCCTCACGATTCGATATTTCTCTAAAGAAAACATATAAAGTATTATACATCATTAGAAAGATCTCAAAATTCTTAGTTCTTTTTCCATATATCACAACTTCGAATTTTGCACGGTGTGGCCTACAGGCGAGTTTCCGTCGTGAAAATTCGGAAAAATCGGAAAATCTCGAGAAAATTATATGAACACACCTAACCATTTATATACCATTTTATTCGTAATTTTATTCTGCATCTTTCGTACGAACAAAGTTTTTTCGTATCTTTTATGGTTTAGATAGTATAGAGCAATCTGTGTAGTTGTTAACTTGTCAAAATGCAAAGTGCGGCTAGGTTGAAGCAACACTCCTCACGATTCGATATTTCTCTAAAGAAAACATATAAAGTATTATACATCATTAGAAAGGTCTCAAAATTCTTAGTTCTTTTTCCATATAACACAACTTCGAATTTTACACGGTTTGGCCTACAGGCGAGTTGCCGTCGTGAAAATTCGGAAATATCGGAAAATCTAGAGAAAATTATATGAACACACCTAACCATTTATATACCATTTTATTCGTAATTTTATTCTGCATCTTTCGTACGAACAAAGTTTTTTCGTATCTTTTACCGTTTAAGAGAAAATCGAGGAAAACTGGTGTGAACATTTATTGTAAAATTAGAAAATTTGAACAAATAACTTAAAAAAAATAATATAACTATATATAAGTTCGTATTATATTCATTGAGATCTATAAAAATCAATAAATACATATTTTTATACAAAACTTTAAAAAAACCCAAAAAAAAACACCTAACAACTCAATAATTAACTATAATTCATATTATCCATATATATAAAACTGTTTGAACCTCTAACAAAATTTTGGAAAAAAAAATTTCTATCATAAGGGTTCACAGTTCGAAATTTTCTCAGACTTTTGTCTTGACGATTCACACCGTAACCCGGAGCGACGCCTCGCCGCAGGTCAAAATCACGTCGCTTGGGACTCAGTCAAATACTTACGCTGGTGGCGCGCGCCTTATATAGGGGGATAGGTCGTGTCGAGTGCGATGCGAGCAAGCTCAGGCTAAAGTACGCTATGTTGTTCAGGCGGGTACGGATATCATTCCCCGGTGTAGTTTTTACATCATATTCGATACTTTTAGTCTGTCAATGATATATTAGCGTAACTTTTAATAATGTTGTGAGCCATATCTAGAATTATATACCCCGTATATATTCGGATGCTGGTTTGCGGCTATAGATAAGTGGTGGAAGGATCATTCGTTTTTAAACGTTCGATCAGAGAGAGTTGAAATTATTTGGGTCTGCGGACCGCAAATATGAAATCTATATATTTTAATAATATAGGATTTTACAAATTGACTACGGTCAAATATATGTGGAGTGTAGCAGAACTAGCAAAGCTTCTCGCAGCGATGATCATTCGTTTTATGAACGTTCGATCGGAGCGAGTTGAAATTATTTGGGTCTGCGCACCGCAAATATGAAATCTATATAATTTAATAATATAGGATTTTACAAATGGACTAAAGTCAGATAGATGGGTGGTGCAGCAGAACTGACAAAGCTTCTCGCACCGAGGATCATTCGTTTTATGAGCGTTCGATCGGTGCGAGTTGAAATTATTTGGGTCTGCTGACCGCAAATATGAAATCTTGTGATTACTCGACAAATTATTGCAGTAATAAAGTGCGCTCCTATTATATAATATACTGTGGGCAAAAGCCTCTGGCAATGATCATTCGTTTCATTAACGTTTGACCGGAGCTAGTCGCAAAATATTGCGCAGTGTGCAAAAGCAGCGTGACGCGGTTTACAACCGCTTAGCGCTCTTATGCATTGTGTGAGAGCACTGCCATGTATATCTGCTCGGTATCGCCAGATGCCTGAGCGAATGACGCTCGAGCTGTTAGCTACCGTGTTCTCGGACAGACTCTATTACTGGTCAGCGAAGCTATTGCTTTGGGTACTTTCAGGACCCGTCTTGAAACACGGACCAAGGAGTCTAGCATGTGCGCCAAGTCAGATGTGCACTTCCAGACAGAAACACGGCTCCGGGTCCGGATGGTATATCAGCCAGACTGCTAAAGTCTATGCCAACCGACATTCTGGTTAACCTGCTGAATGTGTTAATGCTAATGGGAAGGGTTCCGGATAGAATGATGGAATCATATACAACCCTGATTCCAAAGAAAGATAACGCTGAACACCCTGGTGATTACAGACCCATAACTGTCCCATCGGTTTTAACCAGAACATTTAATAAAGTGCTGGCTAGGCGTCTGCTTAGTGAGGTTCAAATTGATAGTCGACAAAAGGCGTTCCAGCCAGTTGACGGATGCGCACATAACACATTAGTGCTAGATCACATCTTACAGCACCACAGGCACAATAACAAGCCTATGTTTTTAGCTTCGGTAGATGTCGCCAAGGCCTTTGACTCAATATCACATGCAGCGTTAATAAACACGCTAGTATACTACAATTTTCCACAACCATTCATTCTTTACGTTAAGGAGCTGTATAAACATGGGTGGACAAGACCTCGGTCAGGGCGCTGGACCTCGGGTCCCATTAGTCCGAGGTGCGGAGTCAAGCAAGGAGATTTTTTGTCGCTCATCCTGTTTAATCTAGTTATTAATAGAATGTTTGAGACGACCCCACCCGAGATCGGGGTAAGGATTGAAGGCATGATTTATAATGTTATGGCCTTTGCTGACGATTTAGTTTTAGTGGCAGCGTCAGAAAAGGGATTGCAGACATTACTCAGTCATGCTGAGAGTTTTTTCGCAAGTTGTGGCCTGAGGATTAACACCAATAAGTCCTTTACAGTATCGATTAAGAACGTGTCGCATGTGAAGAAGTCATTTGTCGATAAGGATATTATCTTCAAATGTGGGACGCAAATACTACCTGCGAAGTCAAGGGTCGACGGCTGGACTTACTTAGGAGTGGAATTCACTCCCGAGGGTGCCAATATTGGTGATCTTAAAGCGAAACTCCAGTCAATTATTGAAAAAATAACCAGGGCACTATTGAAACCACAACAGCGGTTGATTGCGTTAAGAACCATTGGCATTTCTAAGTTAATGCATCAGTTAACATTAGGTAATGCCAAACTGGGGTTTCTGAAGTCGCTCGATGGTGCAGTCAGAAAGGCAGTTCGTTCATGGCTGCGACTACTTAATGATATTACTAATTCATATTTTTATGTAAATAGTAAAGATGGGGGCCTATCTTTCCCATCATTAAGATGGTTAGTTCCTCTTAGGAGGAAAACCAGACTGGTTAAGTGGAACTGGGGTGAATCCAGTTTCCACCAACTGGAGATTGAAAAGTGTGACAAGAAACTAATGGACAACAACATCGTCCTTGCCTCTCAGGAGCAACTGGATGAACGACGGGCTCGGCTACTGCACAAGTCAGTGGACTGGTCCCCATTGGTAAAATCATCCAAAGTACCATCACAACATCGATGGGTGACTGAGGGCAATAAGTTCCTGACAGGAAAAGATTACGTGAATTGCGTTAAGTTCAGAATTAATGCAATGCCTACGAGATCTTGAACAACTAGAGGTAGAACAGAGGATAGGAACTGTAGGGCTGGTTGTAACGCTCCAGAGACGTTAGACCACGTCCTACAAACTTGTCACCGCAGCCATCGTCAACGAATAGAAAGACACAATGCAGTGTGTAACTACGTCAAGAGAGCGCTGGAGAAATCACACTCTCGAGTGGATTGGGAGCCAACCTTCAAAACACCTGAAGGCACTCGAAAACCGGATTTGATCGCGTCACAGGGCCAGAAGGCAGTTCTACTGGATGCCCAAATTGTAGGAAGCTCTACTAATATGGCCGGAGCCCACAGACGGAAGATCGAACATTATAAAAATCTGGAAGACGTAGTGAAACTGAAATACAATGTGTCAACAGTGGTTTTTAATACAATTACCCTTAACATCAGGGGTATATGGCACGAATAATCGGCGAATTTTCTACTGTCAGAGAAGATATTAAATAAAAATGAAATGAAGGTAATCTCTACCAGAGCGATAATCGGAGGACTAAACGGATTTGCAAAATGGTCAAAAACAACGACTACAAGACACGAGCCACAAGGAATCGGATGACCACCTGAATTGCACGCGTGCTGCCTGCGCTCAACATCCCCCAGGCACAATACTAGGAGTTAGGTTTAGTGGGTATTGCGACCATTGTACGTAAATGTATTCCCCTCCTAGCCAAAACAAAAAAAAAGCCAAATGCCTCGTCATCTAACTAGTGACGCGCATGAATGGATTAACGAGATTCCCACTGTCCCTATCTACTTTCTAGCAAAACCACTGCCAAGGCAACGGGCTTGAAAAAATTAGCGGGGAAAGAGGACCCTGTTGAGCTTGACTCTAGTCTGGCATTGTAAGGAGACATGAAAGGTGTAGCATAAGTGGGAGATAGTAATATCGTCGGTGAAATACCACTACTTTCATCGTTTCTTTACTTACTCGATTGGGCGTAAAGCGTGTGTCGAAAACTTGCGTTCCGACTGTCACGGTTTTCTAGAGCCAAGCGCATAAGAGTGGTGTGAGGCATTGCGCCGATCGCCAACTATACTCTAGCGTGATCCGATTCGAGGAAACTGCTAGGCGGAGAGTTTGACTGGGGCGATACATCTGTCAAATAATAACGCAGGTGCCCTAAGGCCAGCTCAGCGAGGAGAGAAACCTCGCGTAGAGCAAAAGGGCAAATGCTGGCTTGATCCCGTTGTTCAGTGTGCACAGGGACTGCGAAAGCATGGCCTATCGATCCTTTTGGCTTGAAGAGTTTTCAGCAAGAGGTGTCAGAAAAGGTACCACAGGGATAACTGACTTGTGGCAGCCAAGCGTTCATAGCGACGTTGTTTTTTGATCTTTCGATGTCGGCTCTTCCTATCATTGCGAAGCAGAATTCGCCAAGCGTTGGATTGTTCACCCACAAATAGGGAACGTGTGCTGGGTTTAGACCGTCGTGAGACAGGTCCGTTATATCTGTCTTGCCTATAGCGGTCGATCGTGGGTCATTAGTTCGATGTAGAGACTCGGAATCGTTTGTAAACGACTTAGGTACCTGGCGGGGTGTTGTACTCGGCAGAGCAGTTACCACGCTGCGATCCGTTAAGACTCAGTCCTTGGCTTGGGGATTCGTCATGTTGGCTTGACGTCACCCCACGCTATTAGAGCATAAGCGTTAAGCCGTCGCATTGCAGCATGCCACAATCAGTAGGCTTGACAGTCGAAAACTTGTACATGATGTACATGTGACACTTCTTCGGTATCTACCTAGCTATTTTGTACAACGTGCGTGAGTCAGCACTTAAATCAAAACTTATCAACAAATTCCAATACTAGAAATATTTATTATTTCTTTCAATAACCATAATGTCAAGAAAATAGTTATAAATATTTTGTAAGTTTACGAAATATATGTTTTTAAGAGAAACTTTTCATAATTTTTTAATATAAATATATGATATAATTCATTAAATTCTAAATAGGGAAAATGTTTTTTGCTAAATTTCTTGGAAATGCGTACAAGTTGCTAATAAACAAAGTACGTATAAGTTATCTATAATGCAAAATGCGTGCGAATTGTCAATGTGTAAAATACGTGCAAGTTGTCAATTTGCAGAATGCGTGCAAGTTGTCAATTTGCAGAATACGTATAAGTTGTCAATGTGCAAAATACGTGCAAGTTGCTATTTTATTTAATTTTTGTAATATACTCTAAATAATTAGTAACTTCCAACCTATAAATATTTCGATTCTTTTATAATAAAATATTCAGTATATTTATTTCTTTTTTAACAAAATATTCAGTATTTATATATAATTTCAAACTACATCAAGTAAACTTTTAGGGGACATTAGCGAGTAAGCCTAACCTAGAATCTTGCATCGAAGCAGCTTAAAAACATTTTCCGGCTTTTTGAAGTCAGTAACTTACGGGTACCTAAGACTACATCAAGTAAACTTTTAGGGGACATTAGCAAGTAAGCCTAACCTAAAATCTTGCATCGAAACAGGTTAAAAACATTTTCCGGCTTTTTGAAGTCAGAAACTTACGGGTACCTAAGACTACATCAAGTAAACTTTTAGGAAACATAAGCGAGTAAGCCTAACCTAGAATCTTGCATCGAAACGGCTTAAAAACATTTTCCGGCTTTTTGAAGTCATTAACTTACCGGTACCTAAGACTACATCAAGTAAACTTTTAGGGGCCATTGGCGAGTAAGCCTAACCTAGAATCTTGCATCAAAACAGGTTAAAAACATTTTCCGGCCTTTTGAAGTCAGTAACTTACGGGTACCTAAGACTACATCAAGTAAACTTTTAGGGGACATTAGCGAGTAAGCCTAACCTAGAATCTTGCATCGAACAGGTTAAAAACATTTTCCGGATTTTTGAAGTCAGTAACTTACGGGTACCTAAGACTACATCAAGTAAACTTTTAGGGGACATTAGCGAGTAAGCCTAACCTAGAATCTTGCATCGAAACAGGTCAAACTACTTTTGTAGAAAAATATTGTTTTTGGGTTTTTAGGAATGACATATATTTATTCTATTATTTATTTACATGACATGGTTTAAATACAACATTTTTATTTCTTTAAGTTATATTTTTATTTAAAATAAAATTTCTTACTTTTAGCTAATACAATTTAAATAAATTAATATCTGAAATCTTGCTTGCTTTCCAGTCGAGGATGCTTTTCACGAGATAGTAGTGTCGCTGTCATAACACCTTCGCGATTTTGCTCTAATACGCGTTTTGATACATTAGCCAGTAATTGAACATGTCTCTCAGTTCCCTGAATGTGGACCGGAATTTTAGGGTCACTCCATGGACACTCATTGCTTTGTAGATATTGTACTAGATGTTCATGAGGAATATTTAGCGTAAAGGCTGGTTCGGATATATTTGAATAATCATCCATATCTATCATATTAGTATAGTCGGTGCATTCAAAATTTATTTCGGGTGTTTTGTAATCTCTCAATTGCGTCAGGTCTTCCATATTATTACGGTAATATAAGATTTTTCTTATAGCTGAATCTCGTATTTCCTTTTTATTATCAAACAACATTGCTAATAAAATATTCTCCGAGTGAGCATAGTATGCGTTTTCTTTAGCAACATTGTTAACAACTTGTCTTAAATTCGAGTCTAAATATTGCGTCCAGCTAATAAATTTATAAAATAATATACTACCATACACCACAGAGTTATAATATTTAATGTTAAAGTACATTGGAATATGTACTTTCATTACGTAGTTTGCCAAAATTTTCAAATTTTTGGATGGCTTATTAGTAGTTACATAGAACCGAAGTAACCTACTAGCCTTCGTGAGCCAACGGGAATGTGCTATTGGCCCTGGTTTCATGTTAGCTAAGTCTGTCGATACTTTTCCAGAAGCAACTGCTTTAGCTATTTTTATTAAATAACTTGAGTCAGTTGTCGATTCAGCAGGACTTATATCAGCCAAATTTTCAAGTGGGATTGTTTCAAAGTCTTTTACAGGCTGGAAGTATATAGGAAAAAATAAATTATATTGAATTTAAACATAGGGTATTAAAAAATAGTAAATGTGTTATAACTCACCGGTATATTTTCGCATGTTTCAATTTGTTTGCTTAATATTCCAGTTTTTGTTCGTGGTCCAGTGGTCAATGATTTTTCCAAATAGTTAAATAAATGGCGAAGTGGAAGTTCGTTAAAGTGGAGAAGACACACAAACCAATGCAGTGGCCTGTTTAACTGAATTTCAAATGGACGTAAAATCCCATTTTTTACGCCTGTATTTGCTGGTTAACCATTGCAACATATGCCTATCAAAGAATCGAGAGCTATTCCTTTATCGGCGAAAAACTCGTTCAATTTGATTACTTTACTTTCCGAATCTTCATTTTCCAATTTTGTGTAACCCAACAATTGGCAATTCGGTTTATTTAAAATAACTAAATGCGCTTCTTTAATCATTCGTGGGTGAAACTTCTTATCGATTTTTTTCCATGGTAATAGAATCATTTTTTCGGCCGTCGAAGGAAAATGCTATTAATTCAGAAGAATCATATCGTTTGTGTAGAGCTCGCCTATTTTTCTGCCTCTCACGAACGCTTTTATTTTTATCCATAATGACAGGATTTCCCCAATCATCCGTTACGCCTAGGTCACGCAGGATTGCAGTCACCACGCCAGAACCAACTCTATCAAAAATTGCAAATCTGTCGCACATTAAGGCATAATTTGGTGCCTTATATCTTCGACTATATGGGCCACGTTTTATATGAGAAGTATTTTGTGAACTTTCCGAACTGCTTTTAAAATCAAAACCAACATCTGGAGTATATGTCTCACCTTGAGTAATATTGCTAGTTATTGTAGATTCTGATACTTCATCTTCAATTTTTATAATATATTCTGGTATCGTAGATTTCCTCTCATTATGTTGATCCATCATAAACGCTTGTAAATGTTCTGGAAATCGCAAATCGCATTTCCATTTTCCAATATAAAATAATTCTTTCGTGGATTCTACAAACTCCTGAAATGATGTTTGGGTAGACTTGCTTTTATTTGTACTTTTATATTTATCAATCAATCGGTTCAATTTTCTAGCGATACTTCGTTTCTCCATAATTGGAATATCAATTTTTTCCCACGTCTGAATCAATTTCGTTACCACTTTTAGAGTAAATGTTTTATATGAAAACATTTTATTTTGTTTTTTTTATTTTTCCGCCAAATAAAAATAATACCTGATAACTTCCATAATTGTCGGAAGATTCACTCCTGTAAATTCTTCTGCTGGTCCAAATGTAATTTGATCATGCAAGTGCATATGATTCAAATTACTGGCACTTGCGCCTGAATTTAAATAAGAACTCGCCATTGATACTTGACGCCCTAGTGACGAAATGAATGAACATTTATGCGGAATTGTCACATTAATATATTATTTTCGAAATTTCTAGAATTAAAATAAAAAAATACTAGCGCACTCTGATGAAAATAAATAACAACAAACTAAACCCGATTTAAAAACCCCCGCACAAACTCCTAATAAAAATAAAACTCACAATTTGAATTATTCACATGCCTAAATTAATACTTATTAAAAACAGTATTTTATTGAAAATTTCGCTGGCTAAAAAGTTATTTGCGATATATGGTTTTGCAGTCAAAATTCATTTAAATAACACATATATTTCATATAAAAAGGTGCCCATATCGCTTAATTTTACTTCTATAATGAATTGGCCCTCCCTAATATATATATATATCTTATATATAAAATTCTTCTGTAACAATGTAAGTATGATTAATCCTCCTAAATTATAATTCGGATTTTTATGAATCTTCCTGAAGTTTGTTCGGGAAATTTTCTAGAATGTTTTGATTCATAGAAATATAGTTATATTGTAGAAATAAATGGAAAAAATTACAAAAAAATGCTTATCATTGTTTGACCTTGAAAACATTTTGGGCAGTGCAACTGTCATCTGTCAAAAATTTCCTTTTACTCATGACATTATATTAGAATATGTATTATAAATTCATGATTATGAATAAAAATTAAATACTCATGACATTATATTAGAATATGTATTGTAAATTCATGATTATAAATAAAAATTTAATTGAAAGAAATTAAATAAAGTATCTTTTTGCCAGATACAATTTGTCGCGCCAATTTTTGAATTATCTTATAAACACCGAGCCTATGGCGTTAGACACAGGCAACACACAACAAATGCCGAAGCTTTCCGAAGACTTCCGAAGCCCTCGAAGAGAAATCTGATCGACAACGACAAAGGATCGCTCTCTTTGCACAGCAGACGCCTTGGCGATAACAACTTAGAATAAAAATACACATAATCTTCGTCTTACAAAGTATCTGATAATATTAAATAAAATTCAACGTTCTTGATATATAGTTGTTGGTGTTTGTTTTATATACTTCTAAACTTCCTCAGTGATAATTTATAATAAATATACGCGTTTTCACGCTGCATGGCACAACAAATGGTGGCGGCGCGTTGGGATTGATTAAACCAATAATCTACTAAACAGGCCAGTGAAAACAAGTATGCACAGGAAATCGAGGTAAAAACTCCACAATTTTATATAAGAATCAGAATTTCTCAAGAAATTTCGAGAGGACGCCATTTTGTCCGCCATTTCAAAAATCCAAGCCAAAGGATGCCGTGTCTGAATTTTTAGAAAAGCACATTTTCGTATACCATATTTTAGATATCAATTATAGAATAGTTATATTTTTTGTTACCAAAATTTTAGATTTATATACTACAAAATTTTAGATTCCCAAATTTCAAAATTTTAGATTTTTTTCCAACTTCAAAATTTTAGACTAGATTATAAACCTTTAGATACATAAATTTTAGATATATTCATAACGTAGCATTTATACTGAAATTATAGACACAAACCTTTAGACTTTTCTACGTTATTAATTACTGAATTTATAGAAATTTTAGAATACCATTACTTAATTATATCATTACTTACATTCAATTATAAAAATTAACTGGAATATCAAACAAATATATTTTATGGATTTAGCATTACTTTATACAATTTTTATTTGCATAGCTAATACATTCGTTTAAATATAGAGTTATTGATGTTTGGAGAACGTGAGACTGCAGATTTCACACTACCACAACGGCGAGTGTTAAGCAGATCGACTGATTCCGTATTTGAGAACTTTTTAACCTTCAGTTCAAGTAATCCAAATTCATTAAACTTATTGAACTCAGCGTTTAACGACAGTGTTAGTGTTGTTTTAAATCCTCGTCCTAATCCTATTTCTAGATCAATCCTAAATATTCCAGTTCCCGAAAGTAATCCTAATTTAAATATTACCAATATGGCCTACTTATCATTAAAGGATGCCAGAGATATGATCAAATCTTTCTCTGGATCTGACCAGCTCCAATTTACTGAATTTATTCGTACATGCACTTTTGCATTTAAAAATACTGATACGACAAATCATTCCGCACTTTTAGATTATATTTTACATATCAAGCTTGGTGGTAAAGCCGTGGAAGCAATTCAATACAAAACTTTTAAAACATTTGAAGAACTTAAAACTGCATTAGAAAACTTATATTATGACTGTAGGTCTGTATCATCGTTACAACTAGAATTTAATAAATGTACACAGGGTCCTAATGAAACTGTGAAGTCTTATGCTTTACAATTAGAAAATATTCTTATGAATTTAATAGATGCAACTATTAACAAACGCTGCAAAAATCCAAGTGCTAACGTGATCTGTTCAAATTTGCTTAGAGATCATGCCCCACACGTTTATCAAGAGGGTCTGCACTCCGATATTAAATTTTTAGTAAAACCGAGAATGTTAGAAAATTTTGAGCTAGCTATTACAGCTGCTGTTGAAGAAGAACAATTAATAAATTCCTCTAAGATAAATAAACAAATAAAGACAGAAACCGAACCTTTTAGAAATTCCTACACCCCTAATTCCACTCCAACCTTTCATTCAAAATCAGAACCACTTTCCTGTAATTATTGTAAAAAGTTTGGACATATTATTAAAGATTGCCGTAGACGATTATATAATGAACAACAACGTGCTAAAGTAAACATAGTAGACACTTCATATGACAATCCTGTTCCAAGTACAAGTAAACCCACTAGTATTAGTGAACCTGAGACAAGTAAAGCTATAAATTTTAAACCCGCTCAAATTTCTTGTCTAGGTAACACTAGAAATAATTTAGCTTTTGCAAATATAGAATGTTTAGATTTAGTTAGTGATAGAACAAATTTATTAGTAGATACAGGGGCAGAAATTAGTTTAATTAAGATTTTAAAAAGTTAAAGATAATTTAGACATAGAGCATAGCATAAATGATAGAATGAAACTCAAGGGAGTTTCAGGTGAAGGTATAGATACAATAGGTAAAGCCACAATTAGATTTTGTTTAGGAGATAAAATTATTCGACATATATTTCAAATAGTTAATGATGACCTGTCTATAAAAGGTGACGGTATTTTAGGAACTGATTTTTTGAAGAAATTCAGGGGTACTATAAACATTTTAGATTCGATATTAAAATTTAGTGATAATACAATAATACTATTGAGCTTTCCAACAATTGAATTAAATCCACATTCGGAAACTCTTGTTGAATACTGTAGGAATTATAGAAAAATCTGAATTATCAAATCCATGTTCGGAAAGTGTTGTAAAAGTAGCACATAATATAAATACTGTAGAAACTAGCTGCAAGTGGAATTCTGTCTTAAGGCAATTAAGGCATCGTGCCTTAAGGCAAACTGCTGGAACTTCCCGTACCAAAAAGTATTATTTTTTTAAAAACAATTAACATTTTTGAAAAAAATTTACTTCGAAAAAATAAGATTTTTGAGAAACTATAAATTGGACAAAAAATTACTTTTTTTTGAAAAAAAAATTTTATTATTATTATTTTTTTTTTAATTTTTTTTTGAAAAAATTTTTTTTTCTTTATTTTGACATATTTTGGAAGATCTAAACTTTTTTTCAAAGCAATCGTACTGCTTTAACTGCTTAAAGACGAAATATTAAAGCGCATAAGCGCCGCGTCGCCGTCTAACGCGTAAACATTGGTACGAAACCCATAGGAATGTAAACCAAATTTATACCTATTGTTAAAATCTCTGAAAAATATCTGATAATTTGATGTGCATGTGTCTAATGATCATTTTTGACCGCCAAATGGCATTTTTTAACTTCCCGTAGGGCAAGTTATAGTAATCGCAAAAAAATCGAAAATAAAAATGTTTGCATTTCTCGACGTTTCAAAAGTTTCTGAATATTTTGGCATACCTTAGAAAAAATGGATGTATGTGTGCGTGTGTGTATGTATGTGCGGATACAAATTTTCGTCGACGATTTCGGGAACACCGATCAACCGATTTGAATAATTCAAAAAACATTCGATTCGTATTGATAAGGAGACGTGCTGATTAGTTTTTGGCAAAGTCAGGTCTAGCCGTTCCAAAGATACGGGGCAAAAAGTGCCGAAAACGGTAACTCAGTTTTTAAGAGAACGGAGCGTCCGATTTTAATAATTTAAAAAACATTTTACTTGTATTGACAAGGTGAAGAACCGATCATATTTTCATATTCATGAAAATTTGATCAATTCTAAATCTTGTCAATACAAGTAAAATGTTTTTTGAATTATTCAAATCGGACGCTCCGTTTTCTCAAAAACTGAGTTATCGTTTTCGGCACTTTTTGCCCCGTATCTTCGGAACGGCTAGACCTGCCTTTGCCAAAAACTAATCAGCACGTCTCCTTATCAATACGAATGGAATGTTTTTTGAATTATTCAAATCGGTTGATCCGTGTTCCCGAAATCGTCGACGAAAATTTGTATCCACACATACACATACACACACACACACACATACATCAATTTTTTCTAAGGTATGCCAAAATATTCAGAAACTTCTAAAACGTTAAAATATATAAAAATTTTCATTTTCGATTTTTTTGCGATTACTATAACTTGCCCTACGGGAAGTTAAAAATTAAAGTGCATTTAGAAAACAAAAACAATTGAAAATTAAATTTATTTATATATTTATTTATTTATTCATAAGCAAGCCGTAATCAATAATAATAGATATTATTTCAGGCTCTTGTCAAGCTTATTCATAGTTAATATTAAAAGGATAGTAATTTTATAATAATCATAGTAGCTGCACGAATTTCGCTTCTGAAAAAAAAGAGCTGAAAAAAAGCATTCGAACATTAAATACAATGTTCATCATCAAGTTCATCATATTAAAGTCTATTTGACCACCAGTCAATCTCAAAATTCTTGCACAAGGTTGAAAGTTATACTCATTTAAAACCGTAAAAAATTTAAATTAATAAAATAGCAATAAAAAAATGAAAAAAAAAATGGTTGTACAGGCGATCAAATGGTCAGACTACATAGATACAGGATAAGGATTATGCAAGAAAATAGTTATTGAATTCAAATTGAGAAAATTCAGTAATGTCATAAAAAGCTTTGTCTTTAAAAAGTTTAACTAGGGAAGCATGAAATTTTTTGCTGTCTAAGTTTCGAATATTGAGTGGAAGTTTATTCATAAGCTGAATACCTAGACCGTCGATCGTATTGAAAGAGCTGGCTAATTTATATGTACGCACCTTAATAGGTTTGTGTCTAGTGTTGTAATTTGAGGACGAAGCCATATCAAAAAGTTTCGAATTGTTTTTGATGAAAGTTAATGTTACCAGCAGAAAAATGCATGGGACAGTTAGAATATTGTATTTTTTAAATATGGGTCTGCAGGAGGCTTTACTGGGCAAGAAAAAAATTATTCGAATAGCTCTTTTCTGGAGCTTAAATATTTTAATTAGTTCGGATGAAAAACCCCAGAATTGAATGCCGTATGAAACGTGAGAATAAAAGTTGCTATAATAAACTGAAAGTAAGCAATTTAAACCAAGTTTGGGTTTTAGGGTGCGCAACATGAAACATGTTCTAGATAAAGTTGGTGATAGAGAGATAAAGATATGATCAGACCACTTTAAATTATTATTAATATGGATACCAAGAAACTTTGATACTTGCGAAAAATTATGTGTTGAATTATTGATGGTTAAAGAAGTAATATTATTGGATAAACGATTTTTTGTACAAAAAGATATGATTTGGGTCTTATCATTATTGAGAACTAGATTATTTTCACAAAACCATTTCGTTATTTCTGACATAACCACGCTTAATTTATGTTGTAATTCATTTAGAGATTTGGCCTTGATGATAACGCTGGTATCATCCGCAAAAAGAATAAAATCACAAAGATTTGTACAATGAGGTAAATCATTAATATATATGAGAAATAAGAGAGGCCCTAAAATTGATCCTTGGGGCACGCCCAATGTACTTGTCAATTTATCCGAAATTATTTGCTCGTGATCGTTAATTAAGTAAACGCTTTGTGTTCGATTAGACAGGTAAGATTTAAATAGTTTGAGCGAACGTCCGCGAATACCACAATTTTCTAATTTGTCAAGAAGTCTTTGATGAGAAATACTATCGAAAGCTTTGGACAGATCGCAAAATATCGCAGTACAATATGTGGCTTCTTCGAAAGAGTCAATGATGTTATGAACTAAATTATAAATTGAGTGGGAAGTAGAATGGTTCTTTCGGAAACCATGCTGATTCTTGAACAAAATATTATATTTATTGAGAAAAGACGTTAACCTAGTATGCAAGATTTTTTCAATTATTTTATCGAAAGAGTTCAAGAGGGAAATGGGACGGTAATTATTTATATCGTCTTTATTATTTTTCTTATGAAGTGGAAACATCTTTGAATGCTTAAGGTGGGATGGAAATATTTCTTCATCGAAGCATTTATTTAAACATAACATAAATTTATCTATGAAAAAGGGATAGAATTCTTTAAGAATAAGACTAGGTATCTGATCCGGACCCGCTGAACTAGTAACTTTTATCGATAGAAAGGTTTGCTTTAGTTCTTCTAAATTTACAGGATAAAGAACAAATGGAGAATTATTTCGCGCGGATAAAGATTTAGTCGAACTAGTGGTGATCGAGTTGATTGCGCTTGTTAATTTAGACGCTTCGGTAACAAAAAAGTGATTAAATTTATTAGATATGACTGCCTTATCAATAATCTTGTTGCCGTTAATTGTAAGACAATCAATCTGTGAAGATTTAGTTTTTGTGTTGATTTCCGAGTTAATTAAGGACCAAATTGTTTTCTGTTTATTTGCTGAATTAAAAATCAAGTTTTCGTTGAATTTGATCTTCGCTAAATTGATTAGATCATTTAAAGTTGCCCTATATTTCAAAAAATAAATTATGAAAGCCATGTTATTATTATGTACCGATAATCTCTCAAGAAATGCTAATCTTTTAAGTGAAATTCTCAACCCTTTAGTTAGCCAAGGAGTTGAAGTATTATTTTTTGGGCAAACGGTTTTCTTAATGAGAAAAAAAGCTTGATTGAAGTTGAATAAAAATGTAGAAATAAAGTTGTCGAACATTGTATTTGAGTCTTTGGATTTGTTAAGCAAGGTCCATGATTCCTTTTCCAAAAGACATTTAAAAATCAATTTATTTGATTCATCAAAATAACGTTTGTATAAGATAAAGGTAGATTTAGAAGTTGAAAAATTACAAAAATTTAATATTATGCCTCGATGGTCTGAAAGAGTGGTATTTATAACACGCGAATCAAAGTCTTTTAAATTGGTGAAGAAATTATCAATGCAAGAAGAAGATTAACTAATTAATTAAGTTAAACCAAAAGACTGCATATTCAAATTGAATTCAATGGATGGCTTCGATTGCTTATCAAAGTGTATATTAAAATCGCCGCAAACAATGATTTTGGAATATTTATCAAAAAGGTTATGAATCAATTCGTAAATCAGCGAGATGAACATATCAACATTCTGGTCAGGTGATCGATAGACGCATATAAGACACACGACGTCATTTGAGAGATTAAAATCAATAGCACAATATTCAAAAAGTTTTTCTACTTGAAGAGTATTAGTATAAACGGGTTTAGAACGAATAAAATCACTTACAAAAATGCACACACCTCCGTGACCATATTGAGTTCGACAGAAATGAGAAGATAAATTATAACCTTTAATTTTAATTAATTCAAGATCCGACTTATTTAACCAGTGTTCAGCAAAACATAATATTTGGGGTTTATAATTATCTATAACTACTTCTAATTGATTAAGTTTATTGGATAGTTTTTGTATGTTTTGAAAAATAATTGCAAATTTGTTATCAACTTTAGGCACGAAAGGAATTAGAAACCGAAGGTTTCATTCCCGCTACAGCCTTGACACTCAACAACTCGTTAGCTAAAACCCTACATAATTTTCTTTTCTCGTTGAAAAGAAAATGTAAGCCATGCCTGGTGTAATCGGACAAACCAACATGTCTGTTGACATCAAGAATCCGAAGATTACTGAACTTTCCTTGACCGTAGTCTCGGTTGATCCATCAATTGGCATCGGAAATCAGCCCGTTGCAACGCACGTCGTCGTATCTGTACGGAATTGTCATCAAACAAAGGTTTGTCTTTTGACATGAACGACGAGCCTTTTCCAAAGCACTACGAATAGCGTAATTGGACAAATCGTCATTCGTTCCAGCCAGAACAACAACATGGTCACGCGGACCAAAGTCAGATACCAGACTCTCGATATCCCCAACCACGCCAGCAAATCCGGCCCCCGGCTTGACTATGCTGAATATATCAAATTTTTGTCCAAGCAATTCTCTCAAGCATTCTGACCACCATCTGCCGTGGCTATCGGAAAGAAACAAAATCATGATTAACGCGTTGCTCGAGGTGCTTTGCTTTGGACTCTAATTTGGAAAATTCATCCCTAAGCTGTTTCAAATCTATGTTTCGTTTTTTTATTAAACCAGATAACTCATTACAGAGTTTTGAAAAAGAACGTGAAAATGTGGACGACTCTTTAAAAACTGAACCTGAAGAGCTCATATTCCCTAATACGGAACTAACACCAGTAATCCTGAGCTGAAGATTCTGGTTCCCTAACTTAACCTCAGACAATTCTTTTGTCAGCCTATCAATTTTAATATCTCTTTCGTGAACAAGAGATTGTAAGTGAAAACAATTTGAGCAAAGAACAGTAGAATTTAAATCGATTGAGTCGTCCAAAACTGAGACACTTGTATCTAAGGACTGACTTGGCACTTGGCTCCGTGTAACAACCATTTTGAAGTATTTAATAAGAAATAAGTAAACTAGAAAATGAAACTAAATAAATTGAGTAATTAACTATTTAAAAAATTCGAATAAAAAGATATAAAATATTTAAATAAATTCACAAATCACAAATTTAATAAACTGAAGGTACTGGAAAAACACTCGCGCAGGTATAAAAAACTACAAAAATAACGGGATTTAACGGTAAATTCAGGTAAAAATAAATAAAAACTAAGGAGCAAGAATTAGATGTTGACCGTACGGAGGTTGATGATAGACTGCTATCACCACACACACACACACACATATATAAACTAGCTGTACGTGGAATTCTGTCTTAAGGCAATTAAGGCATCGTGCCTTAAGGCAAATTGCTGGAACTTCCCGTACCAAAAATTATTATTTTTTCAAAAACAATTAACATTTTTGAAAAAAATTTACTTCAAAAAAATTAGATTTTTGAGAAACTATAAATTTGACAAAAAATTACTTTTTAAAAATTTTTTTTTTTTTGAAAAGAAAAATGTTTTCTTCATTTTGACATATTTTGGAAATTCTGAAGGTTTTTTCAAAGCAATCGTACTGCTTTCACTGCATAAAGACGAAATATCAAAGCGCTTAAGCGCCGCATTCAAACTCATGATTATAAATAAAAATTTAATTGAAAGAAATTAAATAAAGTATCTTTTTGCCAGATACAATTTGTCGCGCCAATTTTTGAATTATCTTATAAACACCGAGCCTATGGCGTTAGACACAGGCAACACACAACAAATGCCGAAGCTTTCCGAAGACTTCCGAAGCCCTCGAAGAGAAATCTGATCGACAACGACAAAGGATCGCTCTCTTTGCACAGCAGACGCCTTGGCGATAACAACTTAGAATAAAAATACACATAATCTTCGTCTTACAAAGTATCTGATAATATTAAATAAAATTCAACGTTCTTGATATATAGTTGTTGGTGTTTGTTTTATATACTTCTAAACTTCCTCAGTGATAATTTATAATAAATATACGCGTTTTCACGCTGCATGGCACAACAAATGGTGGCGGCGCGTTGGGATTGATTAAACCAATAATCTACTAAACAGGCCAGTGAAAACAAGTATGCACAGGAAATCGAGGTAAAAACTCCACAATTTTATATAAGAATCAGAATTTCTCAAGAAATTTCGAGAGGACGCCATTTTGTCCGCCATTTCAAAAATCCAAGCCAAAGGATGCCGTGTCTGAATTTTTAGAAAAGCACATTTTCGTATACCATATTTTAGATACAATTATAGAATAGTTATATTTTTTGTTACCAAAATTTTAGATTTATATACTACAAAATTTTAGATTCCCAAATTTCAAAATTTTAGATTTTTTTCCAACTTCAAAATTTTAGACTAGATTATAAACCTTTAGATACATAAATTTTAGATATATTCATAACGTAGCATTTATACTGAAATTATAGACACAAACCTTTAGACTTTTCTACGTTATTAATTACTGAATTTATAGAAATTTTAGAATACCATTACTTAATTATATCATTACTTACATTCAATTATAAAAATTAACTGGAATATCAAACAAATATATTTTATGGATTTAGCATTACTTTATACAATTTTTATTTGCATAGCTAATACATTCGTTTAAGTATAGAGTTATTGATGTTTGGAGAACGTGAGACTGCAGATTTCACACTACCACAACGGCGAGTGTTAAGCAGATCGACTGATTCCGTATTTGAGAACTTTTTAACCTTCAGTTCAAGTAATCCAAATTCATTAAACTTATTGAACTCAGCGTTTAACGACAGTGTTAGTGTTGTTTTAAATCCTCGTCCTAATCCTATTTCTAAATCAATCCTAAATATTCCAGTTTCCGAAAGTAATCCTAATTTAAATATTACCAATATGGCCTACTTATCATTAAAGGATGCCAGAGATATGATCAAATCTTTCGCTGGATCTGACCAGCTTCAATTTACTGAATTTATTCGTACATGCACTTTTGCATTTAAAAATACTGATACGACAAATCATTCCGCACTTTTAGATTATATTTTACATATCAAGCTTGGTGGTAAAGCCGTGCAAGCAATTCAATACAAAACTTTTAAAACATTTGAAGAACTTAAAACTGCATTAGAAAACTTATATTATGACTGTAGGTCTGTATCATCGTTACAATTAGAATTTAATAAATGTACACAGGGTCCTAATGAAACTGTGAAGTCTTATGCTTTACAATTAGAAAATATTCTTATGAATTTAATAGATGCAACTATTAACAAACGCTGCAAAAATCCAAGTGCTAACGTGATCTGTTCAAATTTGCTTAGAGATCATGCCCCACACGTTTATCAAGAGGGTCTGCACTCCGATATTAAATTTTTATTAAAACCGAGAATGTTAGAAAATTTTGAGCTAGCTATTACAGCTGCTGTTGAAGAAGAACAATTAATAAACTCCTCTAAGATAAATAAACAAATAAAGACAGAAACCGAACCTTTTAGAAATTCCTACACCCCTAATTCCACTCCAACCTTTCATTCAAAATCAGAACCACTTTCCTGTAATTATTGTAAAAAGTTTGGACATATTATTAAAGATTGCCGTAGACGATTATATAATGAACAACAACGTGCTAAAGTAAACATAGTAGACACTTCATATGACAATTCTGTTCCAAGTACAAGTAAACCCACTAGTATTAGTGAACCTGAGACAAGTAAAGCTATAAATTTTAAACCCGCTCAAATTTCTTGTCTAGGTAACACTAGACATAATTTGGCTTTTGCAAATATAGAATGTTTAGATTCAGTTAGTGATAGAACAAATTTATTAGTAGATACAGGGGCAGAAATTAGTTTAATTAAGATTTTAAAAAGTTAAAGATAATTTAGACATAGAGCATAGCATAAATGATAGAATGAAACTCAAGGGAGTTTCAGGTGAAGGTATAGATACAATAGGTAAAGCCACAATTAGATTTTGTTTAGGAGATAAAATTATTCGACATATATTTCAAATAGTTAATGATGACCTGTCTATAAAAGGTGACGGTATTTTAGGAACTGATTTTTTGAAGAAATTCAGGGGTACTATAAACATTTTAGATTCGATATTAAAATTTAGTGATAATACAATGATACTATTGAGCTTTCCAACAATTGAATTAAATCCACATTCGGAAACTCTTGTTGAATACTGTAGGAATTATAGAAAAATCTGTATTATCAAATCCATGTTCGGAAAGTGTTGTAAAAGTAGCACATAATATAAATACTGTAGAAACTAGCTGCAAGTGGAATTCTGTCTTAAGGCAATTAAGGCATCGTGCCTTAAGGCAAACTGCTGGAACTTCCCGTACCAAAAATTATTATTTTTTTAAAAACAATTAACATTTTTGAAAAAAATTTACTTCGAAAAAATAAGATTTTTGAGAAACTATAAATTGGACAAAAAATTACTTTTTTTTGAAAAAAAAAATTTATTATTATTTTTTTTTTTTTTAATTTTTTTTTGAAAAAATTTTTTTTTCTTTATTTTGACATATTTTGGAAGATCTAAACTTTTTTTCAAAGCAATCGTACTGCTTTAACTGCTTAAAGACGAAATATTAAAGCGCATAAGCGCCGCGTCGCCGTCTAACGCGTAAACATTGGTACGGAACCCATAGGAATGTAAACCAAATTTATACTTATTGTTAAAATCTCTGAAAAATATCTGATAATTTGATGTGCATGTGTCTAATGATCATTTTTGACCGCCAAATGGCATTTTTTAACTTCCCGTAGGGCAAGTTATAGTAATCGCAAAAAAATCGAAAATGAAAATTTTTGCATTTCTCGACGTTTCAAAGGTTTCTGAATATTTTGGCATACCTTAGAAAAAATGGATGTATGTGTGTGTGTGTGTGTGCGTGTGTGTATGTATGTGCGGATACAAATTTTCGTCGACGATTTCGGGAACACCGATCAACCGATTTGAATAATTCAAAAAACATTTGATTCGTATTGATAAGGAGACGTGCTGATTAGTTTTTGGCAAAGGCAGGTCTAGCCGTTCCAAAGATACGGGGCAAAAAGTGCCGAAAACTGTAACTCAGTTTTTAAGAGAACGGAGCGTCCGATTTTAATAATTTAAAAAACATTTTACTTGTATTGACACGGTGAAGAACCGATCATATTTTCATATTCATGAAAATTTGATCAATTCTACATCTTGTCAATACAAGTAAAATGTTTTTTGAATTATTCAAATCGGACGCTCCGTTTTCTCAAAAACTGAGTTATCGTTTTCGGCACTTTTTGCCCCGTATCTTCGGAACGGCTAGACCTGCCTTTGCCAAAAACTAATCAGCACGTCTCCTTATCAATACGAATCGAATGTTTTTTGAATTATTCAAATCGGTTGATCCGTGTTCCCGAAATCGTCGACGAAAATTTGTATCCACACATACACATACACACACACACACACATACATCAATTTTTTCTAAGGTATGCCAAAATATTCAGAAACCTCTAAAACGTTAAAATATATAAAAATTTTCATTTTCGATTTTTTTGCGATTACTATAACTTGCCCTACGGGAAGTTAAAAATTAAAGTGCATTTAGAAAACAAAAACAATTGAAAATTAAATTTATTTATTTATTTATTTATTTATTCATAAGCAAGCCGTAATCAATAATAATAGATATTATTTCAGGCTCTTGTCAAGCTTATTCATAGTTAATATTAAAAGGATAGTAATTTTATAATAATCATAGTAGCTGCATGAATTTCGCTTCTGAAAAAAAAGAGCTGAAAAAAAGCATTCGAACATTAAATACAATGTTCATCATCAAGTTCATCATATTAAAGTCTATTTGACCACCAGTCAATCTCAAAATTCTTGCACAAGGTTGAAAGTTATACTCATTTAAAACCGTAAAAAATTTAAATTAATAAAATAGCAATAAAAAAATGAAAAAAAAAAATGGTTGTACAGGCAATCAAATGGTCAGACTACATAGATACAGGATAAGGATTATGCAAGAAAATAGTTATTGAATTCAAATTGAGAAAATTCAGTAATGTCATAAAAAGCTTTGTCTTTAAAAAGTTTAACTAGGGAAGCATGAAATTTTTTGCTGTCTAAGTTTCGAATATTGAGTGGAAGTTTATTCATAAGCTGAATACCTAGACCGTCGATCGTATTGAAAGAGCTGGCTAATTTATATGTACGCACCTTAATAGGTTTGTGTCTAGTGTTGTAATTTGAGGACGAAGCCATATCAAAAAGTTTCGAATTGTTTTTGATGAAAGTTAATGTTACCAGCAGAAAAATGCATGGGACAGTTAGAATATTGTATTTTTTAAATATGGGTCTGCAGGAGGCTTTACTGGGCAAGGAAAAAATTATTCGAATAGCTCTTTTCTGGAGCTTAAATATTTTAATTAGTTCGGATGAAAAACCCCAGAATTGAATGCCGTATGAAACGTGAGAATAAAAGTTGCTATAATAAACTGAAAGTAAGCAATTTAAACCAAGTTTGGGTTTTAGGGTGCGCAACATGAAACATGTTCTAGATAAAGTTGGTGATAGAGAGATAAAGATATGATCAGACCACTTTAAATTATTATTAATATGGATACCAAGAAACTTTGATACTTGCGAAAAATTATGTGTTGAATTATTGATGGTTAAAGAAGTAATATTATTGGATAAACGATTTTTTGTACAAAAAGATATGATTTGGGTCTTATCATTATTGAGAACTAGATTATTTTCACAAAACCATTTCGTTATTTCTGACATAACCACGCTTAATTTATGTTGTAATTCATTTAGAGATTTGGCCTTGATGATAACGCTGGTATCATCCGCAAAAAGAATAAAATCACAAAGATTTGTACAATGAGGTAAATCATTAATATATATGAGAAATAAGAGAGGCCCTAAAATTGATCCTTGGGGCACGCCCAATGGACTTGTCAATTTATCCGAAATTATTTGCTCGTGATCGTTAATTAAGTAAACGCTTTGTGTTCGATTAGACATGTAAGATTTAAATAGTTTGAGCGAACGTCCGCGAATACCACAATTTTCTAATTTGTCAAGAAGTCTTTGATGAGAAATACTATCAAAAGCTTTGGACAGATCGCAAAATATCGCAGTACAATATGTGGCTTCTTCGAAAGAGTCAATGATGTTATGAACTAAATTATAAATTGAGTGGGAAGTAGAATGGTTCTTTCGGAAACCATGCTGATTCTTGAACAAAATATTATATTTATTGAGAAAAGACGTTAACCTAGTATGCAAGATTTTTTCAATTATTTTATCGAAAGAGTTCAAGAGGGAAATGGGACGGTAATTATTTATATCGTCTTTATTATTTTTCTTATGAAGTGGAAACATCTTTGAATGCTTAAGGTGGGATGGAAATATTTCTTCATCGAAGCATTTATTTAAACATAACATAAATTTATCTATGAAAAAGGGATAGAATTCTTTAAGAATAAGACTAGGTATCTGATCCGGACCCGCTGAACTAGTAACTTTTATCGATAGAAAGGTTTGCTTTAGTTCTTCTAAATTTACAGGATAAAGAACGAATGTAGAATTATTTCGCGCGGATAAAGATTTAGTCAAACTAGTGGTGATCGAGTTGATTGCGCTTGTTAATATAGACGCTTCGGTAACAAAAAAGTGATTAAATTTATTAGATATGACTGCCTTATCAATAATCTTGTTGCCGTTAATTGTAAGACAATCAATCTGTGAAGATTTAGTTTTTGTGTTGATTTCCGAGTTAATTAAGGACCAAATTGTTTTCTGTTTATTTGCTGAATTAAAAATCAAGTTTTCGTCGAATATGATCTTCGCTAAATTGATTAGATCATTTAAAGTTGCCCTATATTTCAAAAAATAAATTATGAAAGCCATGTTATTATTATGTACCGATAATCTCTCAAGAAATGCTAATCTTTTAGGTGAAATTCTCAACCCTTTAGTTAGCCAAGGAGTTGAAGTATTATTTTTTGGGCAAACGGTTTTCTTAATGAGAAAAAAAGCTTGATTGAAGTTGAATAAAAATGTAGAAATAAAGTTGTCGAACATTGTATTTGAGTCTTTGGACTTGTTAAGCAAGGTCCATGATTCCTTTTCCAAAAGACATTTGAAAATCAATTTATTTGATTCATCAAAATAACGTTTGTATAAGATAAAGGTAGATTTAGAAGTTGAAAAATTACAAAAATTTAATATTATGCCTCGATGGTCTGAAAGAGTGGTATTTATAACACGCGAATCAAAGTCTTTTAAATTGGTGAAGAAATTATCAATGCAAGAAGAAGATTAACTAATTAATTAAGTTAAACCAAAAGACTGCATATTCAAATTGAATTCAATGGATGGCTTCGATTGCTTATCAAAGTGTATATTAAAATCGCCGCAAACAATGATTTTGGAATATTTATCAAAAAGGTTATGAATCAATTCGTAAATCAGCGAGATGAACATATCAACATTCTGGTCAGGTGATCGATAAACGCATATAAGACACACGACGTCATTTGAGAGATTAATTTCAATAGCACAATATTCAAAAAGTTTTTCTACTTGAAGAGTATTAGTATAAACGGGTTTAGAACGAATAAAATCACTTACAAAAATGCACACACCTCCGTGACCATATTGAGTTCGACAGAAATGAGAAGATAAATTATAACCTTTAATTTTAATTAATTCAAGATCCGACTTATTTAACCAGTGTTCAGCAAAACATAATATTTGGGGTTTATAATTATCTATAACTACTTCTAATTGATTAAGTTTATTAGATAGTTTTTGTATGTTTTGAAAAATAATTGCAAATTTGTTATCAACTTTAGGCACGAAAGGAATTAGAAACCGAAGGTTTCATTCCCGCCACAGCCTTGACACTCAACAACTCGTTAGCTAAAACCCTACATAATTTTCTTTTCCCGTTGAAAAGAAAATGTAAGCCATGCCTGGTGTAATCGGACAAACCAACATGTCTGTTGACATCAAGAATCCGAAGATTACTGAACTTTCCTTGACCGTAGTCTCGGTTGATCCAGCAATTGGCATCGGAAATCAGCCCGTTGCAACGCACGTCGTCGTATCTGTACGGAATTGTCATCAAACAAAGGTTTGTCTTTTGACATGAACGACGAGCCTTTTCCAAAGCACTACGAATAGCGTAATTGGACGAATCGTCATCCGTTCCAGCCAGAACAACAACATGGTCACGCGGACCAAAGTCAGATACCAGACTCTCGATATCCCCAACCACGCCAGCAAATCCGGCCCCCGGCTTGACTATGCTGAATATATCAAATTTTTGTCCAAGCAATTCTCTCAAGCATTCTGACCACCATCTGCCGTGGCTATCGGAAAGAAACAAAATCATGATTAACGCGTTGCTCGAGGTGCTTTGCTTTGGACTCTAATTTGGAAAATTCATCCCTAAGCTGTTTCAAATCTATGTTCCGTTTTTTTTTATTAAACCAGATAACTCATTACAGAGTTTTGAAAAAGAACGTGAAAATGTGGACGACTCTTTAAAAACTGAACCTGAAGAGCTCATATTCCCTAATACGGAACTAACACCAGTAATCCTGAACTGAAGATCCTGGTTCCCTAACTTAACCTCAGACAATTCTTTTGTCAGCCTATCAATTTTAATATCTCTTTCGTGAACAAGAGAATGTAAGTGAAAACAATTTGAGCAAAGAACAGTAGAATTTAAATCGATTGAGTCGTCCAAAACTGAGACACTTGTATCTAAGGACTGACTTGGCACTTGGCTCCGTGTAACAACCATTTTGAAGTATTTAATAAGAAATAAGTAAACTAGAAAATGAAACTAAATAAATTGAGTAATTAACTATTTAAAAAATTCGAATAAAAAGATATAAAATATTTAAATAAATTCACAAATCACAAATTTAATAAACTGAAGGTACTGGAAAAACACTCGCGCAGGTATAAAAAACTACAAAAATAACGGGATTTAACGGTAAATTCAGGTAAAAATAAATAAAAACTAAGGAGCAAGAATTAGATGTTGACCGTACGGAGGTTGATGATAATCTGCTATCACCACACACACACACACACACATATATAAACTAGCTGTAAGTGGAATTCTGTCTTAAGGCAATTAAGGCATCGTGCCTTAAGGCAAATTGCTGGAACTTCCCGTACCAAAAATTATTATTTTTTTAAAAACAATTAACATTTTTGAAAAAAAAATTACTTCGAAAAAATTAGATTTTTGAGAAACTATAAATTTGACAAAGAATTACTTTTAAAAAAAAATTTTTTTTTTTGAAAAGAAAAATGTTTTCTTCATTTTGACATATTTTGGAAATTCTGAAGGTTTTTCAAAGCAATCGTACTGCTTTCACTGCATAAAGACGAAATATCAAAGCGCTTAAGCGCCGCATTGCCGTCTAACGCGTAAACATTGGTACGGAACCCAAAGGAATGTAAACAAAATTTATACTTATTATTAAAATCTCTATAAAATATCTGATAATTTGATGTGCATATGTCTAATGATCATTTTTGACCGCCAAATGGCTCACTTTTTTACTTTTTCCTCCATATCTCCAAAGTCGCTAGACCTGCCTTTCCAAAATCTTGAACAGTTTTTCATTAAGTCAATACAAATAGAATGTTTATGAATTATTCAAATCGGACGCTCCGTTCTCTTAAAAACTGAGTTATTGTTTTCAGCACTTTTTGCCCCGTATCTTTCGAACGGCTAGACCTACATTTGCCAAAAACTAATCAACACGTCTCCTTATCCATACGAATCGAATGTTTTTTAAATTATTCAAATCGGTTCATTCGTGTTCCCGAAATCGTCGACGAAAATTTGTATCCGCACATACATACACATACATACATACACACACACACACACACACATACATCCATTTTTTTTAAGGTATGCCAAAATGTTCAGAAACCTTTGAAACGTAAAGATATATAAAAATTTTCATTTTCGATTTTTTTGCGATTACTATAACTTGCCCTACGGAAGTTAATAAATATTATACAAAGATTATTATGACCTAACATCTAGAAAAACTGAGTTCAATATTGGTGAAATGGTTTGGCTTAAGAATGAACAAATTTGTAATCGTAAATCTAAAAAATTAATCATACCGTGGAGAGGTCCTTACGAAATAACTGCAAATGATTCACCGGAAAACTACACTCTACTTTGTGGTAGGAAATCTGTGAAAATCCACGTCAACCGATTGAAATCTTTCATACAATAAATTAATTTCATTTCACTCTTCCACCAATTTTATTTTTATTACATTCATTTTAATATTTAATCTTTGTTTCATAATCTAGTTTTTTTGCATTAGGTTATACAGAAATGTGAAATAAAAAATTAACATTTTGAAATTCGAATTATATAAAATATTCATATTTTTTTATTTAGGTTTAGAGCTCAACATTTTAATTATATAAAAGTTTCAATACTTTCGCATTTAGATATAAGCATGATTTTATATATATATATATATAAAATTTTAATATCTTCCTATTTAGATGGAACATTTTGAATCATATAAAATTTTCACATTTTTTCTATTTAGATATAAGCTTAACATTTTTAATGATATAAAATTTTAATATTTTCCTATTTAGATGTAACATACTGAATTATATAGAAATTTCATATTCTTTGTTTAGATTTAGAGGTTAAACATTTTTGAATTATATAATATTTTAATTTTTTTCCGTTTTAGAGATAGCACAACATTATGTAACATTTAAATACTTTTTTCTATTTGCACTACTTTGTAAAATTTGTTCTCATTTTCAATTTTCATTAGATTATAGTTTTAGCCATATTGTGAAATTAATTGATGTCTAAATACGGTAAATACGGTAACAAACTATAATCTTCATATGGGGGAAAGTGTCGCGTCAATTTTTGAATTATCTTATAAACACCGAGCCTATGGCGTTAGACACAGGCAACACACAACAAATGGCGAAGCTTTCCGAAGACTTCCGAAGCCCTTCGAAGCGAAATCTGATCGACGACGACGGAGGATCGCTCTCTTTGCACTGCAGACACCTTGGTGATAACAACTTAGAATAAAAATACATATAATCTTCGTCTTACAAAGTATCTGATATTATTAAATAAAATTCAACGTTCTTGATATATAGTTGTTGGTGTTTGTTTTTGTTTTATATACTTCTGAACTTCCTCAGTGATAATTTATAATAAATATACGCGTTTTCACGCTGCATGGCGCAACAAATTATATATTTCAGTTTAACAGATGTTGAAATACAAATGTATTTAAAATTTTTCTTTGAAGGCTATGATTTATGTTTAATTAAAAGCAGATCAAAAATTGCAAAAGATATTATAAGGGAAATTCAACTAAAGTATGTCTATATGTAAAAAAATTTACACGTCGTTAACCAAATGCAGAGATATATCAAAAAACAGCTAGCAAGTTTTGCAACAGAATTACATTAATGTTTCTAATATGCAGCTAAATTTGACTATATATGTGACAAAAGAACATAATATCAATCATTTTACATATTGGAAGCAATTAATTAGTACCCAAAAACTTGCATAATAAACTGTATAGTATCTAGTTTAGTAAAAAATACAATATTGTACAATATGTATAATATACATACATATTTTATTCTTTAATACAGTAATAATGTATTCTTTTCAATACGTAATATTATTCTGACAAAACATATTTTACTATTTAATTAAATTTAGTATAATCGCACAAGCATACATGTCAACAATAATCAATTTAAACATAATCAAAAGGTCTTGATACAAAAGTATCATATTGTTTCAAACCTGGTATCTTTCTTTCCAATGTGTAGAACTCAATCTGATAATACCTCCTAAAAACCATGTCTTTTCTGCATAGACTCCTATTTAACGTCTCGAAGCATTATTTCAAATGATTGGTATGACACTGCTATTCAATTACTATATGCTTAACAATTCACTCACTTTTTATCCTCTCACACAATGAATGTATACAAGCAATCTCAGCCCATTACGCTCAAACATTTATTAAATAAGGAATAAAATCAACCATATTCGAAGTCTCAATAATATCTTTTTCTATCGAGACATACTCAAATGTATCATCGAGTCTCAAATTATACAATTATGCAGCATGTTATTATAAAGTGACAAATCAGATTATCATCTCTTTTTTCTAGATAATGCAGCTCTCTGAATTTTTTTGTTATGGTATATCAAATGCATGCTCAATTTTAATGTTTTCCATTACAATTTTTATGGATTTGTGTAAATATACCCAAATTGAATATTTTTTATGATATCATTAAGTTGTTCTTAGCGAGTAGACAGTATCCCATAGTTGGGTAAAATGCCACATCTGGCAAGGTGTTGTGCCAAATTGCAGAATATGATAAACTCAGAATAAATAAAAGACTTACGTACACATTACATGAAATATATTTATAAACAATCAGACAGAATTTTCAATGAAATGGAAGTGTTTGCTATAATGGTTGAATTGAGATTGAGACTGATGATGAACTGCCCCTTGCTCCTCTGTGGCGGAAACAGTGTTGCCAAAGGGGTACCACTGTGTTACCAATCCTTTAGTGTTACCACATGTTGTTCTATAATAAGGAATGAATCCGAGAGATGACATAACACCACCTCCTTGATAAGATTTTAGTTCGTATAACATTTTAATAAATTTAATGAAGACTCAATCACAAAAATTTCTAAAATTGGAATTTTTTTAGATACATAAAAGATATAAAATCTTGAAAATTTAAAGAACAGAACATAACTATAAACTAACAAAAATAAACACAATTAATTTAACATAAGTCAAATACATAAATAATCATTAATCTTAAATCTAATGTTATTTAAACAAATATTAGAATTAGATATATAGAAAAACATAAACACAGAACATTGCGAACTAAAATCTAAATTAGACATTTGAATATTAATACAGTTGAGATAGATTTTATAGAGTAATTAGAAATTTATAGTGAGTAATTAGAAAATTAATTCACGAATATTTATTTAATGTATAGTATGATAGAATTTTGAAACAAAAAAACTAGATTAGTGATATAAAATCAATTCAAAAATGAAATATTCGAAACTAAAGTTTTTATTACCAAACAGAATAGCAGTCGATAAATGAGTCTAAATATGAAAAAAATTTTCAAAACATTGAAATTAATTGAGGTTTAAATTATTGAAATCCTTGAACTCAGTGAATATAGGATTATCGATATGAGGAATTTTCTTCGATAAACACTCGAGACTAAATGAGGAGCATAGGATATGATTTTATATAGAATAGTCTTAAATAGAATTTAAATGGTATAAAAATACAAATATATTTTTTATTTAAATTGAAAATAAAGTAAAAATTTGATCAAAGATATATGTAGTAAAATTAGAAAATTGAATTTTTTTATCATGCACTAACGAATTAACTAACTAACTAACGAAAGTATTAAAAATTTGTAACACAAATCGATAGATTTCAAAAATTAAAGAAATTGTTATAAATATTAGATAGAATAAAATAATAATTTATCTTTGAATATCAAATGTAGAATCGATACAACAATTAATATGATTGATACTAGAAATTTTTAAATAATTAATTGATCTCAAAGAGGATTGATTAGGATTTGGTAGAGTTTGATTAAGACATATCAAATTTAATTCAGGACTTAGTAAATTTTCATACAGATTTGGTTGATTTTGATGAAGATGTGGTAGATTTTGATGAGGATTTAGCAAATCTTGATGAGGATTTGGCAGATTTTGATGAGGATTTAGTAAATTTTGATAAAGATTTGGTAAATTTTGATTTCGAACGTGGTTAAAATTTTGATTAGAATTAGATTTAGTAGAATTCGGTAAAATTGGATTAAGTCTTGAATATTTTGAAAATTGGGAACTGGTATTTATTATTAATTCAGAGTTTAGAACATTGATAGAGCAATCTTGAGAACGTAGGAAATCTAGTCCCAGAATACCATCAGAAACAATAATTATATAATCACTAATAACATTGAATAAATGCTCTTCAACAGCATCATTTAATAAAAATGAAATTTTAGCAACACCAAGAGTTCTAAAACTATGTCCGGTAATGCCAGAAACTTTTATAATACTGTCTGAACTAGTATAATAATATTAAGAGATTCTTTTAAAGTTGATAGTTTTACTAGACTAACGTCTGCGCCTGTATCAATCATTAAATTTAATTTTTCTGAAGTTGAATGCAGAGATTCAAAAGATTTAAAGATAGACGTATTGCTAGAAGAAATTAAAGAAACTTGTGCCTTTTTTAATTCGGCGACCGTTGTGAAATTAGAATTTGAACGTGAAGATTTTGAATAATTAGAATCTGTAACATTAGAAGTTTGAGAAAAATTTGTATTTGAAGATTTTATATTAGAATTAGAATTAGAACAAATTTGTTTTTTAAACATTCTCTTTTTGCATTATTTGATATTATGCCCGATATTTTTACAGTATTTGCAAGAAATAGTTATTGAATTCGAAAATTCTAGAAAATTGGAATAAAATGGAAAAGAAGATTCGTGACAAAAAGACAAAAGCTCTTCTTCAATGGCCGCACTAATGGCCTTCTCTAAACTTTGTAAATTTTTTTATTTTATTAAAATACGAAGATCTGGATGCAAACCTTCTTGAAATATATTCAGAGCTTGGTACCGTAACAATTCAGAAATATAGGGATCTTTTTCAGGATTTCGACTTTGGCGAGTTGTTGCCTCTATTAATTGTTCCAAAATATTAGTTAATCTTTCGGAATAATCTAAAACTTTTTTGCGAGAACCTTGTGGACATTGGTTAAATTCAACCTGAAGCAAAGATACGGACCTATGATCTACAAATAATTCTTCTGAAGTTTGTTTAAGCTGTTTAAAATTTTCGATACTTCTGTATCGGACAGATTGAGCTGCTTTACCTTCTAATTTGACGTTGAAAATATATTTAAATAAGGAGGAATGCTGAGAAGTTTCAATGGCGTCAAATGCATACTGGCAAATACGAAGAAAATTATTTCAATTGGAATTACTAGAACCATCAAATGATTTGATAATGTCTCTAGCTTCTTTCAAAGCTAATTCAGCCATTTTGATTTGTTTATATAAACGAGTTTGAGGATAGGAAACAAAATTTGGCTTAGGTTGGAGTTTAAGTAAATGGAATGTGGAATGGAAATGTAATTTTATTTTGAAAAACTGAGCCCAATAAAATTAATGAATAATTATTACCTCTTAAAATATACTCCAAAAACTTGAAAAAAATGGACTCATTTAATCTGCTCACTACTCGCTGCTGTGGTAGATGAAACCTTTATCAAATCTTTCGGATATGACAACAGTAGATTGTTGTAATCTAGATTATAATAAAACAATGAGTAAATTTTGTAAAACGTAGCAAATTATAAAAATAGATAAAATTATATGCAAACAGAAGAGATAAATAAAATTAGAATAAATTTTGAAAAGATATTGATAAATAAACTTTGAATAAAATTTCTGAAACTCACTTACATAAATAATTAAATAATTATCACATAAAACACAGTAAAACTTACAAGATAAGATATGGCAAATATAGTTAAAATAGTAAATTTAGTAAAACTTAGTAAATAAGATATAATAATGATTTTAAATTTAGTAAAACTTAGTAGATAATGTATAGCAAAATAGTAAATTTAGTAAAACTTAGCATAAAATTAGTGAATAAATTTTAACTTAATCACATTGATAAAAATGAAATTTTCATATTGAGTCAAAAACTAAAGTTAATAAAAATATTGATACAATTTGCCTGAGTTGTTCTACTTATATTCTTGAATTTTATAATGGCGTCTTTCGCCGTCACTTCCAGATAGCATCCTTTAGCATAAAACGCTATAATGGCGAATTCCTCATGCGTCATATGTACCTGGCATCGCTAAGACCTTTGGGTAGAGCTGCGCGTCCTTGTTTCCAGTTTTGGGGTCCGTTCACAGATAAGATACTTGTGGATTTTTACCAGTGTCTTTATTTCGAATTATCACTTCTTTGGCTAATTTTTTGAATATTTTAGTTCGAATTTCACCGACTGCCACCAATTATTTTGTGCCAATTTGCAGATAATGATAAATTCAGAATAATTAAAAGACTTATGTACACATTACATGAAATATATTTATAAACAATCAGACAGAATTTTCAATAAAATGGAAGTGTTTGCTATAATGGTTGAATTGAGACTGATGATAAACTGCCTCTTGTTCCTCTGTGGCGGAAACAGTTGCCAAAGGGGTACCACAGTGTTACCAATCCTTTAGTGTTACCACATGTTGTTCTATAATAAGGGATGAATCCGAGAGATAGCATAACAGTGTACAGAAGCAGGAAATCCAATACATACATTGATGATTTCTTTATCATGACGAACTGCTTAAATCTGATATTAAACCAGATTTAAAAAATACATGAAAATATAAAAACACATATAGAACTAGATTTAGAACATTACTGCATTTTAATAGAATAATATCCTCTTCGGTTCATATATGATTTTTAATATCTTGCTGATTTAACTATTCGAATGTAGCAGCCATCGGGTAAACCAATCATATTTATAAAGTCATTTTGGCAATGCCTAATTTCTCATTATTGTCTGGCCATTTTATGAATTTTAGAGACATATTTCACAGAAAAAAATTTTGGCACTATTACGTGCAGAGTACTATAACTTATATCAAAGCGATCACTAAAATCTCTATAGCTGTCAGTTTGATGTCCCACAAACCTATGAAAATATTAGTACCTAAAATTATGATTAATGGTGATTTGTTTTGGTTAAGCAATAAAATTCATTTATTTTCCTGATGCAGATATGCTCATATTTTACTAAACTGTTGCGTTATATTTATTTCTATTTTAATATTCACCGTCTTCGTATGTTTGTGATATCTTACACTTAGCTAGAGATGTTCTGCCAATTCTAAAGTCTTCCGGAAATTGTATCTATCCATACAATGGCATCATTTTTTCTGTCAAAATCACATTATAGTTTTACATAAATTAAGTACTATATTAAAACTTTTTATTAATAAATGATGGTATTTTACATACCAAGAAGTTTCATGATTTTTTTTTCAACTTTAACAAACTGTAACAAATGTAACTGATGGTAATCGTTCTTGAAATCATAAAACAATTCTTTGTCACTCATTATGTTTTATTTATTATACTCAATGTTTAATTGAATATTATAGAAAGTTAGTCTTTAAATATTGACTTCGTTGACTCAAAATCAACAACTTAAACTAACTATACGAATCTTATTCACTGCAATAAGCAGTCGCAGCATAGGTAAAGAAAATCACAATCAGATGGAGAATTGAGAAGAAACCTTTGATATATTCATATACTCTTCTTTTATCTATAGATATATTCATTTACAGATATGACAGTTGAAGAAATATCAATTTACTTATAATTTGAATTTAAATGTTGATAACACTTACATATCACGATATTTATACAAACATTAACCTATAGAACTGAAAGAAAAGAATGAGATAAATATAATGAATATGAAATATAATGAATTAAATGTATTATAATGAATTTTAATGTCAACGCTCTTAAGCATTATTTGTTAAAAATCATTTCCATATTGTGCTCAATTTTGTGTTAATATTTCTAAAAAAAAAAAATACAACCATGTACAACTAGAATTTTTTTTAAAAATTAAATATTATAAAATTATCAAGAGTTCAAGTCGAACCCTCGACGCGGACGGACGGATATTTTATAACAGTGTAATTAACTTGTATAGTAATAAGTGTGTTGACATTACACATTTTTGTGTCACCCTTATGGGGGCACAATAAACAAACTTTCTCTTACCAAAACAAATAATATATTACATGATAATTTGCAAACATGTTCGGATCAAACCAAAGAAAAATTACGTCTCAATTTATCAAATAATTTGAACGGAAATTTGATTAATTGTCAAGAAAATATGGACATTGAACAAATTATTCCATAACCGATGCCTCGAAAAAGCGTGAAAATTCATATAAAAAATCCAACTAAGCAGACCCGGACCTCATCAGAAAACTCACTTTTGAACGATTCTTCTTCTTGTTTAGATAATTTTCATCCTGTGTCGATTTCACACAACCAACCACCATCGACCTCCAAACAAGGATCAAAAGTCATGAGCTTTGAAGAATGGATCAAGGTTAAGTACAGAAAACATAAAGCAAATAAACCTGCAGAGTATTGGTTAAACCCTACATTAATCAGCAATTCCTTTGAAATTTTAAATGAAGTTCAAGAGCCAACAGAGAAAGAAGTAGTCTTAAAACCACCGCCAATTTTTGTCCATGATGTTAAAGACATCAGACCTTTGTCAATTTTACTAGAAACACACGCAAAAGGTAACTATACTAACAAAATTGTTGGTACAGATCAAGTCAGAATACAGTTGAGTTCTGCACAGCTATATAACAAAATTTTGAACCTCTTAAAAATTAGAAACACACAGATGCACTCTTTTCAAAGCAAAACCAACCGAACATTTAAAGTAGTCATTAGAAGTATTCACTTCAGCACCGATATAAAAGACATCAAAAATGAAATTGAATCTCATGGACACAAAGTTGTATATATAGCCAACATCAAGCACGGATTTACTCGTGCTCTACTGCATATGTTTATGGTAGAAAAACAAAACATTAACAACAAAGACATCTTCAACATAGAATTTTTGAACAGAATTAGAGTTAAAATTGAGCCCAAAAATCCAACAAGAGAAATTGTACAGTGTACAAAATGTCAACGTTATGATCACACTAAATCGTATTGTTTCAGAGACGCAAAATGTGTAAAATGTGCTGGCGATCATCTCAGTAAAAAATGCGCATCAACAAAAACGTCAAATGCGTACTTTGTAATGAAAACCACCCAGCCAACTACAAAGGTTGTAAGGAATATAAACAATTATTTGCTCAAAGATTTTCCCCAATTCGCACCAGATATTATCCAACAGAAATACTATAAACAGACAGTCATATGTTTAATCTAATAAATCGTACGCGCAAGCCACAAACCCAATAGACCAAATTATCCCAGATCCAAATACCTGCAACCAGCAACAAGCTAATTCCGACATTGCTGAACTAAAATCTATGATGAAAAATTTAGTAGGTCAAATTAGTATCATACTTAATTTACTAACCACCGTCGTTTCAAAATTAAAATGAATAGTAACTCATTAATAATTGGAATCTGGAATGCCAATGGTCTTGCTCAACATAGGCAAGAATTAGAAATATTTTTAATAGAATACAAAATAGACATTATGTTGATCTCAAAAACCTACTTTACAAACTTAAACTATTTCAAATTAAACAATTATAATTTTTACAATACTAATCATCCGGATGGAACAGCTTACGGTGGAACTGCTATAATAATAAGAAAATACATCAAACATTACCAAAACAAATCTGTCAATGAGCATTTTATACAAACCACATCACTAACAATTCAACAACAAACTGAAAAATTAACAATATCTGCAATTTACTGTCCACCAAAACACAAGATCACCTGTGAACAATTTGAAAATTTTTTCGGAACACATCAGAGAAAATTCATTGCGGGAGGAGACTTTAATGCGAGGCATACCTTTTGGGGATCTCGATTGGCAAATACAAGGGGGAACGAACTTTATAAAACCGTCCAGAAACACGGGCTAACGACCCTATCCACTGGCGAGCCCACATACTGGCCGAGTGATCTGCGCAAATTACCTGATCTATTGGATTTCTGCGTCTTGAAAGGTATAGCAGATGAACATATTTAGGCTAAATTTTGTCTTGATCTAAGTTCTGACCACACACCGATAATAGTCACATACAGTACAAAAATTTTAGAAGACAAGGAAAATGATTTTTCAACTAATAAGTTTACAAACTGGGAATTATTCCGAAACATTATAGAGCAAAATCTTTACTGTAATATACCATTGAAAAACAAACATGACCTAAAAAATGCTGTTGATAAATTTAGTGCAATTTTAATAGACGCAGCTAGAAAAAGTACCCCCCCCCCCACAAATTAAAAAGAAAATCCACACTTGCTCCATAGACTCCAAAGCTCTTATTGCAGAGAAAACGAGGCTAAGAAAAAGATGGTAGCTAACCAGATCTCCACAAGACAAAACGCAATTCAACAGAATGTCTAAATTGATTAAACAACAGATTACAACGTTCAAAAACGACCAATTTCAAGACTTTTTATCTTATTTAACAATATCAGATCATTCGATTTGGAAAGCCACAAAAAACTTAAAACGTCCTGTCATTACTTTATCTCCAATTAGAAAACCGGATAACACTTGGGCATGCAGTGATTTAGAAAAAGCAGAATATTTCTTGACTTACTTCAAGGAAGTTTTCACGCCAAATTCTTCAAAATCCTTGGAACAAGAAGAAAAATTTATTTTTGATTCTTTGAAAGAAGTTCAGTCAAATTTTTTACAAACATCATTATCAAAGTTCCAGAAATTACAAATGAAATCCAAAGAGCAAAATCTGCAAAAGCACCTGGCGTAGACAACATTAATATTAATATATTTAAAAAGCTTCCCTACAAAGCCTACCGTTTCATAACAATCCTGTTTAACGGTATAATAAGACTTAAATCATATCCCGATCAATGAAAAATTGCTAAAATCATAATTATTCCGAAGCCTGGTAAAAATCCTAATGAAGTCCAAAGTTATGGACCAATTAGTTTACTTCCAACGTTATCCAAAATATCTGAAAAGGTTTTAATTAGTAAAATAAAACCATTTATTTATGATAGCAACGTTATCCCTGAGCATCAATTTGGATTTTTAGAAAAACATGGCACACCAAAGCAAATTCATAGAATTGTTGACAATATAAACAAGGCTTACCAAAACAAGAACTACTGTTCAGCTATTTTCCTCGATGATTCTGAATTTGATTATTCATCACACTCTTTAATTACCATAGGTAATATGGACAAAGTATGTAAACATTGCCATGCTCTAAAATTCAAAGGAGAATCAGCAGGTTTATGTTGCGTATCAACATAACAACACAACCGAAACCTTTAAAAACTCTATTAGATGGAACAACGTCTCAATTAAAAATATTACTGAAAAAAATTTGCAAATTTAATTCATGTTTTCAGATGACGTCATTTGGTGCTACGAAAGTATTTGAAAATGAAGATGGTCGAAATTTCGAATCAACATTTAAGATACAAGGTCAAGTTTACCATCAAATCGGTTCATTGTTTCCCATGCCTGATGTGAATCCGAAATTCTTACAGATTTATTTTATGAGCGATGATGAACGACAAACAAACATGCGATGCGAATTTAATCACATACAGCTTATGAAGGAAAGAGATATTGTGAACTCTTTGGAAATATTTTTTAAAAACCATAACCAGTCGTTGCATTTGTTTAAGACTCTTTCAAGTAGACTAAAAAACGATGATTACGCTATTATTATTAGAGCAGACAAAGTGCCGGTTGGAGAACATGTTGGCTCATATAATGCTCCAACAGTCAATAAAGTCGCGATCGTAATAGCTGGTGATCTATGTGCGGGGCGTGATATACGTATACAACGGAGAGATAATACCATGCAGATAATACAGGACAGTCATCGTTCTTATGATGCTTTGCAGTATCCATTGATATTTTGGAAAGGTAAAGATGGGTACCATTTAAATATTAAACAAAAGGGATCCAAATACAAGTAAAAATCTTATTTTTATAGAAAAATTTCAAATAATAATAATTAAAATAATTTTAATATATTTTATTCCAGGTGCAGAACTTGCCAAAAAAATAAGGGCCATGGACTTTTACTGCTACCGATTAATGATTCGAGCTAATGAAGAAAATAATATTCTTAAATGCAGGCAGTTATTCCATCAGTTCGTGGTCGACATGTATGTGAAAATTGACAGTGAGATATTGATATTCATAAAGTTTAATCAAGCAAAACTCCGCGCTGAGAAATATATACATTTGCGTGATGCAGTACTTGGTAATGTAGATGCAATGAATGATATTAGTCATATCGGTACTGCATATATTCTTCCATCTTCTTATATTGGAAGTCCGCGACATATGCAGGAGTACATTCAAGATGCTATGGCTTATGTTCGCGCATATGGCAGACCTGATCTGTTCATTACCTTTACGTGCAATCCCAAATGGGATGAAATAAAAAGATTGCTGATGCCGGGACAAACAACGATGGATAGGCATGATATAACTGCACGAGTTTTTAAACAGAAGTTGAAATCATTGATGAATTTGATAACGCATCATTCTGTTTTTGGTGAAACACGCTGTTGGTTATACTCAGTAGAATGGCAGAAAAGAGGTTTACCCCATGCACATATTTTGTTGTGGTTAATTGATAAGATACGTTCTGTAGAGATTGATAATATTATCTCAGTAGAATTTCCTGATAAAAATGTTGATGAGGAATTGTTCGATATTATAACTACTAACATGATACATGGTCCATGCGGTACTCTCACCATTATGTAACCATGCATGGTGATTGGAAAATGTACAAAACATTTTCCAAAATCATTTCAAAACGATACTATCACCGACATTAATGGTTACCCCGCTTATCGGCGACGTGACGTTGACAATGGTGGACAATGTTTTGAATTGCGACTGTCGAATGGCGGGGTAATAGATGTTGATAATCGATGGGTAGTTCCTTTTTCGCCTTTGCTATGCAAAACCTATGAAGCACATATAAATGTCGAACTGTGCAGCTCGGTGAAGTCGATAAAATACATATGCAAATATGTTCATAAAGGGAGCGACAAAGCGATATTTGGAATTAAAAGTATTAATGAGAATGATGAAATATATAGATAGCAATGAAGTTATCTGGCGTATTTTTGGTTTTCCCATACACGAAAAGAATCCATCTGTGGTACATTTGGCTGTGCATTTGGAGAACGGTCGCGGGTATACTTTACAGAAAACTACTCTAAATGCATTTTTTAAACTTTGTAATAGATCAGATATTGCTCTAAGATTTGCTAGAACATTATTATATACAGATACATCTAAATATTTTACATGGGATAAAAAATTAAAAGATTGGGTACCTAGAAAACGAGGTATTCTTGTTTCAGGATTTAAAGGCATATATGTGACAAACAACTTGGGTAGATTGTATACTGTTCATCCTAAGCAACGAGAATGCTTTTATTTACGTTTGTTGTTGATTAATGTTATAGGACCAACATCATTCCAAAATTTGAGGACAGTCAATGGAATTTTATATGAAACTTTTTATGATGCGTGCCGTGAGTTGCACTTATTGAAGAATGATAATCAATGGGACATGACTCTTGCAGATGCAGCACTGATTTCATCTGCACATCAAATTCGACAATTATTCGCAATAATATTAACAACATGTTTTCCATCAGATGCATCTGCACTGTGGAATACACATAAAGACTCAATGAGTGAGGATAATTTGCATCGGTATAAAATTAATAATCAAGATAATAATCATGAATTTTCAGAACAAATATATAACGAAGCCTTAATAATGATTGAAGATATTTGTATCCAAATTTCGAACATGTCGCTAATTCAATTTGGCATGTCAGCACCGAGCCGAGCAGCAGTAGATATCATGAACAGCGATGTTCAACGTGAACACCAGTTTGATAAAACTGCTTCAGCTACTTTTGTTGCTAATAATGAAATATTGCTTACTGCCGAGCAACAAAGTGTATATGATCAAATCAATACGTCAATTGAGGCACAACAGGGCGGATTCTTTTTTTTGGACGCACCCGGAGGCACTGGCAAAACATTAACTATTTCACTGATTCTTGCGCGTGTGCGGTTGCGAAATAATATTGCGTTGGCAATAGCTTTATCAGGAATTGCAGCGACATTACTTGAAGGAAGACGAACTGCGCATTCGGCATTTAAGTTAACTTTAAATGTTCATGTTAACCCAGAAGCAATGTGCAACATAAAGAAGAAATCGGGAATGGCGAAAGTTTTGCAAAAATGTAAAATAATCATCTGGGATGAATGTACTATGGCGCACAAGCATTTGCTTGAAGCTCTTGATAGGTCGCTGAAAGATATCAAAAATAATAATTGTCTTTTTGGTGGCTGTCTATTGCTACTGTCTGGCGATTTCAGACAGACATTGCCCATTATTCCACGAGCGACGCGCGCTGATGGAATAAATGCCTGCTTAAAAAAGTCTTATCTTTGGCGCCAGGTAAAGAAATGATATCTTAGTATTAACATTCGTGTTCAATGTCTAAATGATGCACTGGGGTCGAAATTTTTACAATAATTATTGGATATTGGTAATGGCAGAATTAATTTTTATGAAAATACAGAGTACATTCAATTTTCTGATAATTTTTGTAATATGGTTGATAGCAAAGCCAAACTAATAGAAAATATTTTTCCAAATTTAAAGCACAATCATAAAGATTATGAGTGGCTACAAGAACGATCAATTTTAGCAGCAACGAATTTGGATGTAGACGAAATGAATTTAAAAATACAACAGATACTGCCAGGATATGAATTCACATTTAAATTAGTTGATACTGTTATTTATCCTGATGAAATCGTCAATTATCCAGTCGAATTTTTAAATTCTCTTGATTTACCAGGAATGCCGCCGCACAAATTACTATTGAAAGTTGGTTCTCCAATTATATTACTAAGAGATTTAAATGCCCCAAAATTATGCAATGGCACAAGATTAGCAATAACAAAAATTATGGGAAACATTATAGAGGCAATTATTCTGGGCGTAAAATTCAAAGATGATGCTGTTCTTTTGCCTAGAATACCACCTTCGGAATCAGTAATAACTTTTAAAAGACTGCAGCCATAAACAAGTCACAAGGGCAGACAATGAACTTTTGCGGTATAAATTTAGAAAATCCGTGCTTTAATCACGGACAGCTATATGTTGCTTGCTCAAGAGTCAGAAACCCAAATAATTTATATATTTATACACCTAATAATCTCACCAAGAATATTGTATATCCTTTGGCATTACAATAAATTCTACTACATTAAAAGTTTAAAATAAAAAAAGAATTATATACAATATTAATTAAGATTAATTATACAATTAATATTAATTATAATAACATTAATTATTGGAATTGCATTCCTGAATATAATATTGTTAAATTGTTCATTTGAAAATGAATATAACTATTGTATTAATTAAATTTATTTATGGATAATTATAAAAAAAAGTTGAATGATATTGAATACTTTTTTAATATAGACATATGTGTACAGGACAACGTCTGTCGGGTCAGCTAGTATATATATATATATATATATTATATATATATATATATTATAATATTGTATGTCTGTCATTTGAATATAACAGTCAAGAGTGTCTATCCCGATGTGTGTGTGCTCTATGGTGTGTCATATGCATGGTGTCTGATCCTTACGGAACAGAAGTTTGTTTCTATGTGAATCGGTGTGCCTGGCGGTAACTTGTTAAGTGTTGTACAATTCGGCGTGTTGTTAACTTGGTGATTGATTATTAAATATATTTGTGAAGAAGTAATAAGGCGTTTTATTAATTAAATAATACTAGAGTAAATCTAGATTAAAGCTCAGAAGTGGGATTTTATCGGAACGTTGAGGATTTCATTGGAGAAAATTTTTGGTGTGGATTATTGAGATAGGCGATTTCAATAATCTTTTTGAGTGCCAGTGTTATAAATCAGGCGGATTATAATTACGGGGTGCATTATAAAGCAAGGTGTGCTTCGCTATCGTACAAGTGCAGGTATTATTTTGTAAGTTTTGTGTGTTTGGTGTTGTTGTGTCGAAGTGAGGTTAACACGTGGTTAACTAAAATAAGAACAAAGTGGAAGAAAATATCAAAAGCAAGGCGTGATATTGACGTTGGCGAGTCGCGGAGCTGTTATATTTGTATCTAAACACTTGAGATTGCGTAAATAAATTAAGATTTGGTGAGATGGCTACCGGAGGTGATGCTGAGAGCTTGGTGCCCGAAGCCTTAAGAGTGCTATCGTTAACAGATTTGATTAATCTTATTAGGGCGACAACCGGTTATAAAAACGAGAGCATCTTGAGCAGAGAATTGTTAGCGACGATACCGGTTTTCGGCGGATCGTCTGAGCAATGCATCGAGGCATGGTTTGAACGCGTTGAGGCGGTGCGTGACGCATACGAGGTGGCTAAGAAAAAGATGGTGGTGCTGATGATATTGAAGCTTTCGGGGCGGGCGAGACAATTATATGACAGCAAAGCAGAGTATGCAATCTATTTATACGATGAGCTTAAGGGGGCGCTAACAGCATACTTCCAGGAGAAGATGGCGCTAGGGAATAGGTTGGGTTTTATGGAGTCTGACCTGCTAGCCTATATGATAAACGGCTTCGACAACCCGCCACTTCAGGCCCAAGCCAAAATGAACCAATTCAAAGATTTAGCGACCCTGCTAAGTGTGATAAACAAGCTGACAGCAGAGGAACGCGGATTCAATATGATACCGCCCAAGAGGGTACAGTCAACAGGGTTCCCTAGAGTGGAACCACAAGGCGCATATTCCCCGGTGGGGTAATTTAATTGTGGTGGAGTAAGACATGGCATCCGGGTGTGTGAAACCAAAAAATGATAAAGTGGCGTGCTACAATTTTGGCTCAATGGAGCATCAGCAGAGGTTTTGCAAAAATGTCCGCAGTACGGCGCAGGTGGTGCCTAATAGCACTACACTATTATTAAACCCCATAACGGCCTACAAGGTAAAAACTAAGGTTTTTGACTTGGGTTTGAGAGTATGGTAGCCTCGGGTTCAGCAATATCGATTATCAAGCGATCTTGTGTGCCTAATGGAACACCAGTGGAGGTATGGAGCACAAGAGCCGGGTTCGAGGGCATTAACCATGCGAGGTTAGATGTTGAAGGTATTGCGAAACTACGGTTGACGTTTCCGGAGCATGGGGCAGAAGTGCCACTAACTTTGTATGTAGTCCCAGAAAATACCATGAATGCATCATGTCTATTGGAGCGAGATATGATTCAACACGATGATTTTGAAGTGACCATTGGAAGGGGAGTGCATATAGTTAACAAAAATGCAAGGGTTAACGAAATATTTTCGACTGACGATATTATTACAGATGGAGTGAAAATGGCTATGGAGTGGTAGCGACGGTAGACCTGGTAAGAAAGGAATATCTGGAGAGTGAAAAACCGGAAGAACCAGAGACTGCATTCGAAATGCATGGCTATGGAGTGGTAGCGATAGTAGGAACCCTGGTAAGGAAGAAATATTTGGATAGTAAAAAACCGGAAGAACCAGAGACTGCATTCGAAATGTCAATTGTGCTGAAGCCGAATGTCTCACCATTTTATGTAGTCCCTAGGATCCTCCTATGAACGAGGTCAGATAGTGATAGTGCATATAGTTAAAAGAAGACGGTAAATTAAGATATGTAAGTGACATTTTTCGTCGTTTTATAGTGAACTTTGAGGTTATAGTATATATTGACGATTTAATAATTGCCACAGAAATAATTGAGGAGAGTATTGAAGTGTTGCGTAGGGTGTTAGAGGTGATTCGAAGAAATAAGCTAGAATTAAAATTAAATAAGTGTATAAAGACAATAAGTGATGGTGATAATAAAGTTAGTAGAAAAGATAAGCGAATGAAATATGTTTTTATGATTTATGTTGTAAGCTTTCAGTTTAGCTTGTAGAAATATTCTCTTATAGAATATACATTCTCGCCGCCTGTCCTTAGAAATTATGTTTGAATTACACACACCTTTGCACTAATTGAAATTATTAGTTTCCATGAATCTATTGGGGAAACAGTGTACGGTTCTGCCAGAGTACGGTAGTGACAGTCATTATAACAGCAAAACTATACTGGTTTTTGAGGTAGGATCCAAAGGGAGATGAAGTATGTTTGTTCGAACAAGTTTCCATTATTGCATTGAATCAGCGCCTCACATTAACACGATCTGTAGACCGAATTGCTTCTGAAAAGTCAGAAGATCTAACTTAACTAGATAAAATACGAAAGAGGAAGGAAAGAAAAAACTTAATTCAAGAATTAAAATTTCACAATTGTTCTTTTCTAACTTTGTTAGAAAAATTATGTTTTGTTATATATTGTTATTAATATTGAATCCTGCTCAGTACAAAAAAATATTTTTGAAGAAGTTTCTTTGCTGTGATGACTTTATTTTAGTATTTTTTCAAGAAAACGTACAATACAAAGTAAATTATTTAAAAAGAATAAATTGAAATTTTGGGTTTTATGTTTGATCTTTTAAAAATTAATCATGTAATTTTTGATTTAAAATGATTTATATTCTGTTGTAAATTTTTTTAGATTAAATTGATTTACATATTTGACGTTTAGTTTTACAATGATATAGCTGTACACCTAATTCTCAAGAAACAATAAGACTTCTGGCATGAAAACACAAAAACGAACTAGAAAATTATACTAACCTATTAGTGCACAAATTATTAGAAACTGGACAGAGAAGGAGGCTGTAGAGAACCTGGCCAATGCATAACCACATAAAAAGATAATTTCATTGGAGATTATTTTTATTACAATATAGGACTTTAAGTTTAGCTTATAGTAATGTTGTATATTTCTGATTGCTTAATAAACTCAGAATAAAAATAGAATATTATTTATCACTTGATGATTTGACTTGTAAATTTTCGTTATAATGAAATAATAAATAAATCCGAATGATTGATAGGAAAATATAAAATATAGAGAATTGTAACGTGTTGATTGTATGTTTTATTTAAAAATTATTGAAAATTAGATATGAGGACAATGCACATGGACGACTAATAATTTTAATAAATAGGTTTCATTCATTAGGTTGTATATAATTTACAAATAATCGCTTTATCTTGCCGATATTGACAAGATATGTCATACTGGGCTAAGTCGAGTCGGAAATACTCACACACAGTTTGGGAACTGTTTATATATATTGCGTAAGTTAAATTTTTAACAAAATTTTGGTAATCCCAAAATACCGGTATTATTGTATCAATTCCGGTATTGAATTACCCGAGGCCCCGGTATTCGGGATCACGGAATCACCGTATTGTAAGCCCTACTCGTAAGCGATTATTCGGATTTTGATAAATTTATCTGAAGTTTGTTAAGAGAATTTTTTAGGATGTTGTGATTATAGAAATATAGTTACATTGTAGAAATAAATGAAAAAAAAATACAAAAAAACGCTTATGATTGTTTGACATTGAAAATATTTTATGTATTGTTTGGCATTGAAACAAATTAAAACTGTCATCTGCCAAAAATTTCAATTCACTTATGAGCTAAGACACTATTAGAAAATAATATAATTATGATTAATAATAAGAAAAATGTAGTATCTACATTATTATTACCTAAAAGCAGCTGAGATATACCAAAAATTAAAATAATATAAGATACAGTATATATGTATGGCTATTTGTTTAGATGAACAGTCTGCGCATACGTCTGACGGTTGTGGACATTCAGTAATTACGCATCAATCATACCCTATATAATTCAATTTGACAGATTATAATTTTTCAACTAATGCAATTGTGTTTTACTTTAATTTACGTGTTTTGAATGAAATATAATGAAATAAATGTATTATAATGAATTTTAATGTCAACGCTCTTAAGCATTATTTGTTAAAAATCATTTCCATATTGTGCTCAATTTTGTGTTAATATTTCTAAGAAATAAAAATACAACCATGTACAACTAGAATTTTTTTCAAAATTAAATATTATAAAATTATCAAGAGTTCAAGTCGAACCCTCGACGCGGACGGAGTGTGAAAGTGAATGCTCTCGCGTCAAATTATTATACTGTGTATGTAAACCATAATCAAAGTATGAAATTAATGTAGTTTTTACAAACATTTAATAAGTGATATTTTATAACAGTGTAATTAACTTGTATAGTAATAAGTGTGTTGACATTACACATTTTTTTGTCACCCTTATGGGGGCACAATAAACAAACTTTCTCTTATCAAAACAAATAATATATTACATGAAAATTTGCAAACATGTTCGGATCAAACCAAAGAAAAATTACGTCTCAATTTATCAAATAATTTGAACGGAAATTTGATTAATTGTCAAGAAAATATGGATATTGAGCAAACTATTCCACAACCGATGCCTCGGAAAAGCGTGAAAATTCATATAAAAAATCCAACTAAGCAGACCCGGACCTCATCAGAAAACTCACTTTTGAACGATTCTTCTTCTTGTTTAGATAATTTTCATCATGTGTCGATTTCACACAACCAACCACCATCGACCTACAAACAAGGATCAAAAGTCATGAGCTTTGAAGAATGGATCAATGTTAAGTACAAAAAACATAAAGCAAATAAACCTGCAGAGTATTGGTTAAACCCTACATTAATCAGCAATTCCTTTGAAATTTTAAATGAAGTTCAAGAGCCAACAGAGAAAGAAGTAGTCTTAAAGCCACCGCCAATTTTTGTCCATGATGTTAAAGACATCAGACCTTTGTCAATTTTACTAGAAACACACGCCAAAGGTAACTATACTAACAAAATTGTTGGTACAGATTAAGTCAGAATACAGTTGAGTTCTGCACAGCTATATAACAATATTTTGAACCTCTTAAAAATTAGAAACACTCTTTTCAAAGCAAAACCAACCGAACATTTAAAGTAGTCATTAGAAGTATTCACTTCAGCACCGATATAAAAGACATCAAAATTGAAATTGAATCTCATGGACACAAAGTTGTGTATATAGCCAACATCAAGCACAGATTTACTCGTGCTCTACTGCATATGTTTATGGTAGAATTGAAACAAAACATTAACAACAAAGACATCTTTAACATAGAATTTTTGCACAGAATTAGAGTTAAAATTGAGCCCAAAAATCCAACAAGAGAAATTGTACAGTGTACAAAATGTCAACGTTATGATCACACTAAATCGTATTGTTTCAGAGACGCAAAATGTGTGAAATGTGCTGGCGACTATCTCAGTAAAAAATGCGCATCAACAAAAACGTCAAATGCGTACTTTGTAATGAAAACCACCCAGCCAACTACAAAGGTTGTAAGGAATACAAACTATTATTTGCTCAAAGATTTTCCCCAATTCGCACCAGATATTATCTAACAGAAAATACTATAAACAGACCGTCATATGTTTAATCTAATAAATCGTACGCGCAAGCCACAAACCCAATAGACCAAATTATTAACCAGCAACAAGCTAATTCCGACATTGCTGAACTAAAATCTATGATGAAAAATTTAGTAGGCCAAATTAGTATCAGACTTAATTTACTAACCACCGTCGTTTCAAAATTAAAATGAATAGTAACTCATTAATAATTGGAATCTGAAATGCCAATGGTCTTGCTCAACATAGGCAAGAATTAGAAATATTTTTAATAGAATACAAAATAGATATTATGTTGATCTCTGAAACCTACTTTACAAACTAAAACTATTTCAAATTAAACAATTATAATTTTTACATCATCCGGATGGAACAGCTTACGGTGGAACTGCTATAATAATAAGAAAATACATCAAACATTACCAAAACAAATCTGTCAATGAGCATTTTATACAAACCACATCACTAACAATTCAACAACAAACTGAAAAATTAACAATATCTGCAATTTACTGTCCACCAAAACACAAGATCACCTGTGAACAATTTGAAAATTTTTTCGGAACACTTCAGAGAAAATTCATTGCGAGACGAGACTTTAATGCGAGGCATACCTTTTGGGGATCTCGATTGGCAAATCCAAGGGGGGACAAACTTTATAAAACCGTCTAAAAAAGGTATAGCAAATGAACATATTTAGGCTAAATCTTGTCTTGATCTAAGTTCTGACCACACACCGATAATAGTCACATACAGTACAGAAATTTTAGAAGACAAGGAAAATGATTTTTCAACTAATAAGTTTACAAACTGGGAATTATTTCGAAATATTATAGAGCAAAATCTTTACTGTAATATACCATTGAAAAACAAACATGACCTAAAAAATGCTATTGATATTTTAGTGCAATTTTAATAGACGCAGCTAGAAAAAGTACCCCCCCCCACAAATTAAAAAGAAAATCCACACTTGCTCCATAGACACCAAAGCTCTTATTGCAGAGAAAACGAGGCTAAGAAAAAGATGGCAGCTAACCAGATCTCCACAAGACAAAACGCAATTGAACAGAATGTCTAAATTGATTAAACGACAGATTACAACGTTCAAAAACGACCAATTTCAAGACTTTTTATCTCATTTAACAATATCAGATCTTTCGATTTGGAAAGCCACAAAAAACTTAAAACGTCCTGCCATTACTTTATCTCCAATTAGAAAACCGGATAACACTTGGGCATGCAGTGATTTAAAAAAAGCAGAATATTTCTCGACTTACTTCAAGGAAGTTTTCACGACAAATTCTTCAAAATCCTCGGAACAAGAAGAAAAATTTATTTTTGATTCTTTGAAAGAAGTTCAGTCAAATTTTTTACAAACATCATTATCAAAGTTCCAGAAATTACAAATGAAATCCAAAGAGCAAAATCTGCAAAAGCACCTGGCGTAGACAACATTAATATTAATATACTTAAAAAGCTTCCCTACAAAGCCTACCGTTTCATAACAATCCTGTTTAACGGTATAATTAGACTTAAATCAATCCCGATCAATGAAAAATTGCTAAAATCATAATTATTCCGAAGCCTGGTAAAAATCCTAATGAAGTCCAAAGTTATGGACCAATTAGTTTACTTCCAACGTTATCCAAAATATTTGAAAAGGTTTTAATTAGTAAAATAAAACCATTTATTTATGATAACAACGTTATCCCTGAGCATCAATTTGGATTTTTAGAAAAACATGGCACACCAAAGCAAATTCATAGAATTGTTGACAATATAAACAAGGCTTACCAAAACAAGAACTACTGTTCAGCTATTTTCCTCGATATTAGTCTTGCATTTGATAAGGCACCCCGGCCTACTTTACAAATTAAAAAATGCATTGCCGATTGATATATACCTAATAATAAAGTCCTACCTAGAAGGTAGAAAATTCTTTGTTAGTGTAAGGGGTGAAACATTCTCATTACATCCAGTCAGATCGGGAGTGCCTCAAGGTAGTGTAATTGGGCCACTATTATACCTCATATACACAGCGGACCTATCACAGAAAGAAGACATTTTGACAGCAACATATGCAGACGACACAGGCATAATGGGAACACATGAAGATCCCATAATCACATCAAAAATGCTGCAGGATCATCTTGACGTGATACAAAAATGGTTAAGCTTGTGGAGAATAGAAGTTAACAGCAGCAAGTCAAAACACATCACTTTCACCCTGTTGCAAAGAGACTTGTCCTGCAGTAAGACTTAATGACGAAATTATAGATCAAACAGATACAGTCAAATATCTAGGTTTACACCTAGATAAAAGACTAACCTGGAAAGAACACATTAAGAAAAAGAGAAACCAGAAGAAGATATCAATGGCTCCTTGGACAAAAATCAAAACTTGACACTCATAATAAAATTTACCTCTGTAAAGCCATCATTAAACCAATTTGGACATACGGCATACAGCTATGGGGATCAACTTCCAACTCAAACGCTTTAATAATTCAAAGATTTCAAAACAAATTATCAAAAGCAATTTTGAAAGAACCAAAGTATGTTCCAAATTGGTTAATACACAAAGATACAGGCACTAGCACAGTTAAGGATGAAATAATCGCTTACTCACACAAATATAGAAATCGCCTAGCTGATCACCCGAACTTGCTCGCGAGAAAACTTCAGAACAACTCTACCAGGGCCCGATTAAAAAGAAAATTTATTCTGCATTAATCAACAATAGATAAGACCTTCGACAAATCACTGGCAATGGTCAGATGATTTGTATTTTGCCAACGCCTTTAGTTTCATGTCAAATATTTTACTTGTTGTCCGTTTCAGGACAGTTGTAAAAATTATTAAAATAATATATATATGTATATATATATATATATATATATATATATATATAAATAAAATTATCAAAGCGAGTTAGTTCGATAGATGTCCCTGCGCCCGCTAAGAGTGTCTTAACCCTGTTAACTTGATAGGATGTGGCTATGTACGGGAAAGTAGAGTCCAGAAGAGTCTATGTTATCTTGATTAATTGGCGATAAATATAATTTATTTTTGATGTGTAATGTGAGAATAATAGTTTAAAAAAGCGGCTTAATAAGAATCAGTTATAATACAGTATTAGTGGAAGATACTGGTATTCTTCAGTTATAGTTTTATTACAATTTGAGAGTGAGATTAATTGATTCACATTATCCAGCGGGTTATAATATTTAGGATTTTCTTTTATCGTGCCACGATGCCACGAATTTGCAGAGGGGCAAGTAATTTTGGAAGACGTACTCGGCAAGCTCGAGCACTCTATGAACGAAGATTAAATAGGACCCATGAACAACATATGATGGAAAATATGAATTTGAAAGAGCAAGTAGCAAATACACGTGCTAATGAAAGTTTAGAGAGACGTACTCAACGACTGACAGATATGGCATTAGGAAATCGAGAGGTGCAACGAGGTGCGACCGCCGCCATTAGAAAAAATAATCAACGACGAGTTAATAATCACAGAGCATTGGTACGTTCATCACTTTTGCGCCTGGCGTTTAATTATGATTCTAAATTTGATTATTCATCACACTCTTTAATTACCATAGGTAATATGGACAAAGTATGTAAACATTGCCATGCTCTAAAATTCAAAGGAGAATCAGCAGGTTTATGTTGCGTATCAACATAACAACACCACCGGAACCTTTAAAAACTCTATTAGATGGAACAACGTCTCAATCAAAAATATTACTGAAAAAAATTTGCAAATTTAATTTATGTTTTCAGATGACGTCATTTGGTGCTACGAAAGTATTTGAAAATGAAGATGGTCGAAATTTCGAATCAACATTTAAGATACAAGGTCAAGTTTACCATCAAATCGGTTCATTGTTTCCCATGCCTGATGTGAATCCGAAATTCTTACAGATTTATTTTATGGGCGATGATGAACGACAAACAAACATGCGATGCGAATTTAATCACATACAGCTTATGAAGGAAAGAGTTATTGTGAACTCTTTGGAAATATTTTTTAAAAACCATAACCAGTCGTTGCATTTGTTTAAGACTCTTTCAAGTAGACTACAAAACGATGATTACGCTATTATTATTAGAGCAGACAAAGTGCCGGTTGGAGAACATGTTGGCGCATATAATGCTCCAACAGTCAATAAAGTCGCGATCGTAATAGCTGGTGATCTATGTGAGGGGCGTGATATACGTATACAACGGAGAGATAATACCATGCAGATAATACAGGACAGTCATCGTTCTTATGATGCTTTGCAGTATCTATTGATATTTTGGAAAGGTAAAGATGGGTACCATTTAAATATTAAACAAAGGGATCCAAATACAGGTAAAAATTTCATTTTTATAGAAAAATTTCAAATAATAATAATTAAAATAATTTTAATATATTTTATTCCAGATGCAGAACTTGCCAAAAAAGTAAGGGCCATGGACTTTTATTGCTACCGATTAATGATTCGAGCTAATAAAGAAAATAATATTCTTAAATGCAGACAGCTATTCCATCAGTTTGTGGTCGACATGTATGTGAAAATTGACAGTGAGATATTGAGATTCATAAAGTTTAATCAAGCCAAACTCCGCGCTGAGAAATATATACATTTGCGTGATGCAGTACTTGGTAATGTAGATGCAATGAATGATATTAGGCATATATTCTTCCATCTTCTTATATTGGAAGTCCGCGACATATGCAGGAGTACATTCAAGATGCTATGGCTTATGTTTGCGCATATGGCAGACCTGATCTGTTCATTACCTTTACGTGCAATCCCAAATGGGATGAAATAAAAAAATTGCTGATGCCGGGACAAACAACGATGGATAGGCATGATATAACTGCACGAGTTTTTAAACAGAAGTTGAAATCATTGATGAATTTGATAACGCATCATTCTGTTTTTGGTGAAACACGCTGTTGGTTATACTCAGTAGAATGGCAGAAAAGAGGTTTACCCCATGCACATATTTTGTTGTGGTTAATTGATAAGATACATTCTGTAGAGATTGATAATATTATCCCAGTAGATCTTACTGATAAAAATGTTGATGAGGAATTGTTCGATATTATAACTACTAACATGATACATGGTCCATGCGGTACTCACACCATTATGTAACCATGCATGGTGAATGGAAAATGTACAAAACATTTTCCAAAATCATTTCAAAACGATACTATCACCGACATTAATGGTTACCCCGCTTATCGGCGACGTGACGTTGACAATGGTGGACAATGTTTTGAATTGCGACTGTCGAATGGCGGGGTAATAGATGTTGATAATCGATGGGTAGTTCCTTATTCGCCTTTGCTATGCAAAACCTATGAAGCACATATAAATGTCAAACTGTGCAGCTCGGTGAAGTCGATAAAATACATATGCAAATATGATCATAAAGGGAGCGACAAAGCGATATTTGCATTTAAAAGTATTAATGAGAATGATGAAATATATAGATAGCAATGAAGCTATCTTGCGTATTTTTGGTTTTCCCATACATGAAAAGAATCCATCTGTGGTACATTTGGCTGTGCATTTGGAGAACGGTCGCGGGTGTACTTTACAGAAAACAATATATTACAACAAGTTTTGACTGCTCCGAAGACTACTCTAAATGCATTTTTTAAACTTTGTAATAGATCAGATATTGCTCGAAGATTTGCTAGAACATTATTATACACAGATACATCTAAATATTTTATATGGGATAAAAAATTAAAAGATTGGGTACCTAGAAAACGAGGTATTCTTGTTTCAGGATTTAAAGGCATATATGTGACAAACAATTTGGGTAGATTGTATACTGTTCATCCTAAGCAACGAGAATGCTTTTATTTACGTTTGTTGTTGATTAATGTTATAGGACCAAGATCATTCCAAAATTTGAGGACAGTCAATGGAATTTTATATGAAACTTTTTATGATGCGTGCCGTGAGTTGCACTTATTGAAGAATGATAATCAATGGGACATGACTCTTGCAGATGCAGCACTGATTTCATCTGCACATCAAATTCGACAATTATTTGCAATAATATTAACAACATGTTTTCCATCAGATGCATCTGCACTGTGGAATACACAAAAAGACTCAATGAGTGAGGATAATTTGCATCGGTATAAAATTAATAATCAAGATAATAATCATGAATTTTCATAACAAATATATAACGAAGCCTTAATAATGATTGAAGATATTTGTATCCAAATTTTGCTAATTCAATTTAGCATGTCAGCACCGAGCCGAGCAGCAGTAGATATCATGAACAGCGATGTTCAACGTGAACACCAGTTTGATAAAACTGCTTCAGCTACTTTTGTTGCTAATAATGAAATATTGCTTACTGCCGAGCAACAAAGTGTATATGATCAAATCAATACGTCAATTGAGGCACAACAGGGCGGATTCTTTTTTTTGGACGCACCCGGAGGCACTGGCAAAACATTAATTATTTCACTGATTCTTGCGCGTGTGCGGTTGCAAAATAATATTGCGTTGGCAATAGCTTCATCAGGAATTGCAGCGACATTACTTGAAGGAGGACGAACTGCGCATTCGGCATTTAAGTTAACTTTAAATGTTCATGTTAACCCAGAAGCAATGTACAACATAAAGAAGAAATCGGTATTGGCGAAAGTTTTGCGAGAATGTAAAATAATCATCTGGGATGAATGTACTATGGCGCACAAGCATTTGCTTGAAGCTCTTGATAGGTCGCTGAAAGATATCAAAAATAATAATTGTCTTTTTGGTGGCTGCCTATTGCTACTGTCTGGCGATTTCAGACAGACATTGCCCATTATTCCACGAGCGACGCGCGCTGATGGAATAAATGCCTGCTTAAAAAAGTCTTATCTTTGGCGCCACGTAAAGAAATGATATCTTAGTATTAACATTCGTGTTCAATGTCTAAATGATGCACTGGGGTCGAAATTTTTACAACAATTATTGGATATTGGTAATGGCAGAATTAATTTTTATGAAAATACAGAGTACATTCAATTTTCTGATAATTTTTGTAATATGGTTGATAGCAAAGCCAAACTAATAGAAAATATTTTTCCAAATTTAAAGCATAATCATAAAGATTATGAGTGGCTACAAAAACGAGCAATTTTAGCAGCAACGAATTTGGATGTAGACGAAATGAATTTAAAAATACAACAGATACTGCCAGGATATGAATTCACATTTAAATTAGTTGATACTGTTATTGATCCTGATGAAATCGTCAATTATCCAGTCGAATTTTTAAATTCTCTTGATTTACCAGGAATGCCGCCGCACAAATTACTATTGAAAGTTGGTTCTCCAATTATATTACTAAGAGATTTAAATGCCCCAAAATTATGCAATGGCACAAGATTAGCAATAACAAAAATTATGGGAAACATTATAGAGGCAATTATTCTGGGCGTAAAATTCAAAGATGATGCTGTTTTTTTGCCTAGAATACCACTAATTCCTTCGGAATCAGTAATAACTTTTAAAAGACTGCAGCCATAAACAAGTCACAAGGGCAGACAATGAACTTTTGCGGTATAAATTTAGAAAATCCGTGCTTTAATCACGGACAGCTATATGTTGCTTGCTCAAGAGTCAGAAACCCAAATAATTTATATATTTATACACCTAATAATCTCATCAAGAATATTGTATATCCTTTGGCATTACAATAAATTCTACTACATTAAAAGTTTAAAATAAAAAAAGAATGATATACAATATTAATTAAGATTAATTATACAATTAATATTAATTATAATAACATTAATTATTGGAATTGCATTCCTGAATATAATATTGTTAAATTGTTCATTTGAAAATAAATATAACTATTGTATTAATTAAATTTATTTATGAATAATTATAAAAAAAAGTTGAATGATATTGAATACTTTTTTAATATAGACATATGTGTACAGGACAACGTCTGTCGGGTCAGCTAGTATATATATATATATATATATATATATATATATATATATATATATATATAAAGCGAGAGGTTTTTCTTCAGATGGTGAAATAATATGATAAAAATTGTTTCTTGGGCATCCATCCAATAATTAAAAAAACAGTTTTAATGCAAAATGTTTTAATTAAGAGAACATACGTTTTTAATTATTGGATGGATGCCCAAGAAACAATTTTTATCATATATATATATATATATATATATATATATATATATATATATTATAATATTGTATGTCTGTCATTTGAATATAACAGTCAAGAGTGTCTATCCCGATGTGTGTGTGCTCTATGGTGTGTCATATGCATGGTGTCTGATCCTTACGGAACAGAAGTGTGTTTCTATGTGAATCGGTGTGCCTGGCGGTAACTTGTTAAGTGTTGTACAATTCGGCGTGGTGTTAACTTGGTGATTGATTATTAAATATATTTGTGAAGAAGTAATAAGGCGTTTTATTAATTAAATAATACTAGAGTAAATCTAGATTAAAGCTCAGAAGTGGGATTGGATCGGAACGTTGAGGATTTTATTGGAGAAAATTTTTGGTGTGTATTATTGAGATAGGCGATTTCAATAATCTTTTTGAATGCCAGTGTTATAAATCAGGCGGATTATAATGACGGGGTGCATTATAAAGCAAGGTGTGCTTCGCTATCGTACAGGTGCAGGTATTATTTTGTAAGTTTTGTGTGTTTGGTGTTGTTGTGTCGAAGTGAGGTTAACACGTGGTTAACTAAAATAAGAACAAAGTGGAAGAAAATATCAAAAGCAAGGCGTGATATTGACGTTGGCGAGTTGCGGAGCTGTTATATTTGTATCTAAACACTTGAGATTGCGAAAATAAATTAAGATTTGGTGAGATGGCTACCGAAGGTGATGCTGAGAGCTTGGTGCCCTTAAGAGTGCTATCGTTAACAGATTTGATTAATCTTATTAGGGCGACAACCGGTTATAAAAACGAGAGCATCTTGAGCAGAGAATTGTTAGCGACGATACCGGTTTTCGGCGGATCGTCTGAGCAATGCTCGAGGCATGGTTTGAACGCGTTGAGGCGGTGCGTGACGCATACGAGGTGGCTAAGAAAAAGATGGTGGTGCTGATGATATTGAAGCTTTCGGGGCAGGCGAGACAATTATATGACAGCAAAGCAGAGTATGCAATCTATTTATACGATGAGCTTAAGAGGGCGATAACAGCATACTTCTAGGAGAAGATGGCGCTAGGGAATAGGTTGGGTTTTATGGAGTCTGACCTGCTAGCCTATATGATAGACGGCTTCGACAACCCGCCACTTCAGGCCCAAGCCAAAATGAACCAATTCAAAGATTTAGCGACCCTGCTAAGTGTGATAAACAAGCTGACAGCAGAGGAACGCGGATTCAATATGATGCCGCCTAAGAGGGTACACTCAACAGGGTTTCCTAGAGTGGAACCATAAGGCGCATATTCCCCGGTGGGGCAATTTAATTGTGGTGGAGTAAGACATGGTATCCGGGTGTATGAAACCAAAAAATGATAAAGTGGCTTGCTACAATTTTGGCTCAATGGAGCATCAACAGAGGTTTTGCAAAAATGTCCGCAGTACGGCGCAGGTGGTGCCTAATAGCACTGCACTATTATTAAACCCCATAACGGCCTACAAAGTAAAAACTAAGGTTTTTGACTTGGGTTTGAGAGTATGGTAGCCTCGGGTTCAGCAATATCGATTATCAAGCGATCTTGTGTGGCTAATGGAACACCAGTGGAGGTATGGAGCACAAGAGCCGGGTTCGAGGGCATTAACCATGCGAGGTTAGATGTTGAAGGTATTGCGAAACTACGGTTGACGTTTCCGGAGCATGGGGCAGAAGTGCCACTAACTTTGTATGTAGTCCCAGAAAATACCATGAATGCATCATGTCTATTGGAGCGAGATATGATTCAACACGATGATTTTGGGGTGACCATTGGAAGGGGAGTGCATATAGTTAACAAAAATGCAAGGGTTAACGAAATATTGTCGACTGACGATATTATTACAGATGGAGTGAAAATGGCTATGGAGTGGTAGCGACGGTAGACCTGGTAAGAAAGGAATATTTAGAGAGTGAAAAACCGGAAGAACGAGAGACTGCATTCGAAATGCATGGCTATGGAGTGGTAGCGATAGTAGGAACCCTGGTAAGGAAGAAATATTTGGATAGTCAAAAACCGGAAGAACCAGAGACTGCATTCGAAATGTCAATTGTGCTGAAGCCGAATGTCTCACCATTTTATGTAGTCCCTAGGATCCTCCTATGAACGAGGTCAGATAGTGATAGTGCATATAGTTAAAAGAAGACGGTAAATTAAGATATGTGAGTGACATTTTTTGTCGTTTTATAGTGAACTATGAGGTTATAGTATACATGGGCGATTTATTAATCGCCACAGAAATAATTGAGGAGAGTATTGAAGTGTTGCGTAGGGTGTTAGAGGTGATTCGAAGAAATAAGCTAGAATTAAAATTAAATAAGTGTATAAAGACAATAAGTGATGGTGATAATAAAGTTAGTAGAAAAAATAAGCGAATGAAATATGGTTTTCTGATTTATGTTGTAAGCTTTCAGTTTAGCTTGTAGAAATATTCTCTTATAGAATATACATTCTCGCCGCCTGTCCTTAGAATTTCTAAGGTTTCTAATGTTTGAATTACACACACCTTTGCACTAATTGAAATTATTAGTTTCCATGAATCTATTGGGGAAACAGTGTACGGTTGTGCCAGAGTACGGTAGTGACAGTCATTATAACAGCAAAACTATACTGGTTTTTGAGGTAGGATCCAAAGGGAGATGAAGTATGTTTGTTCGAAAAAGTTTCCATTATTGCATTGAATCAGCGCCTCACATTAACACGATCTATAGACCGAATTGCTTCTGAAAAGTCAGAAGATCTAACTTAACTAGATAAAATACGAAAGAGAAAGGAAAGAAAAAACTTAATTCAAGAATTAAAATTTCATAATTGTTCTTTTCTAACTTTGTTAGAAAAATTATGTTTTGTTATATATTGAATCCTGCTCAGTACAAAAAAATATTTTTGAAGAAGTTTCTTTGCTGTGATGACTTTATTTTGGTATTTTTTCAAGAAAACGTACAATACAAAGTAAATTATTTAAAAAGAATAAATTGAAATTTTGGGTTTTATGTTTGATATTTTAAAAATTAAATCATGTAATTTTTTATTTAAAATGATTTATATTCTCTTGTAAATTTTTTTAGATTAAATTGATTTACATATTTGACGTTTATTTTTACAATGATATAGCTGTACACCTATTTCTCAAGAAACAATAAGACTTCTGGCATGAAAACACAAAAAGGAACTAGAAAATAATCCTAACCTATTGGTGCACAAATTATTAGAAACTGGACAGAGAAGGAGGCTGTAGAGAACCTGGCCACTGGACAATGCATAACCACATAAAAAGATAATTTCATTGGATATTATTTTTATTACAATATAAGACTTTAAGTTTAGCTTATAGTAATGTTGTATATTTCTGATTGCTTAATAAACTATGAATAAAAATAGAATATTATTTATCACTTGATGATTTGACTTGTAAATTTTCGTTATAATGAAATAATAAATAAATCCGAATGATTGATAGGAAAATATAAAATATAGAGAATTATAACGTGTTGATTGTATGTTTTATTTAAAAATTATTGAAAATTAGATATGAGGACAATGCACGTGGACGACTAATAATTTTAATAAATTGGTTTCATTCATTAGGTTGTATATAATATACAAATAATCGCTTTATCTTGCCGATATTGACAAGATATGTCATACTGGGCTGAGTCGAGTCGGAAATACTCACACACAGTTTGGGAACTGTTTATATATATTGCGTAAGTTAAATTTTTAACAAAATTTTGGTAATCCCAAAATACCCGTATTATTGTATCAATTCCGGTATTGAATTTCCCGGGGCCCCGGTATTCAGGATCACGGAATCACCGTATTGTAAGCTCTACTCGTAAGCGATTATTCGGATTTTGATAAATTTATCTGAAGTTTGTTAAGAGAATTTTTTAGGATGTTGTGATTATAGAAATATAGTTACATTGTAGAAACCGCTTATGATTGTTTGACATTGAAAATATTTTATGCATTGTTTGGCATTAAAACAAATTAAAACTGTCATCTGCCAAAAATTTCAATTCACTCATGAGCTAAGACACTATTATAAAATAATATAATTATGATTATTAATAACAAAAATGTAGTATCTACATTATTATTACCTAAAAGCAGCTGAGATATACCAAAAATTAAAATAATATAAGATACAGTATATATGTATGGCTATTTGTTTAGATGAACAGTCTGCGCATACGTCTGACGGTTGTGGACATTCAGTAATTGCGCATCAAACATACCCTATATAATTCAATTTGACAGATTATAATTTTTCAACTAATGCAATCGTGTTTTGCCTTAATTTACGTGTTTTGCCTTTCTAAAATGCGAGGACATTTGTTTGAACCATATAAGTAAATTTTAAAATTAAAAATATTGGTACAAAACCCAAAAAATTGATACAAAATGTATACACATTATTAAAAACTCTATAAAATATCTGCTAATTTGATGTGCATATGTTTAATGATTATTTTTGACCGCCAAATGACTATTTTCACTTTTTTATTAAAATTCCACAACCTTTAGACCTGCACTTCCAAAAATTTGAACAGTTCTTTGTTTAGTCAATACAAATAAAATGTTTTTTTTTTAACTTCCCGAAAGAGAACGCTAATTTTATGTTTTTTAGACGTTTCATGCCGTTTATTAGAAATAAATTTGTTCAATTAATTATAGTGTATATTACTAGTACACTATTTCATTAAACATATTTCAATATTTGTTTGCTTAGTGGTTTTACATGGCTGATTTCAATTTCACAGTATAATTAAAGAGTTAAGTGTGGTTTCTGAGAAACATATTTTTTAAGCAGTTGTACATTCAAGATCGCCCATATAAATATATATACATTTTGGTATAGATTGTAGTGTAAAAGTCATAATAATTTTTTACTAATTGGTAAATACCAGTATAAGTTGGAAAAAATTTGAACGTTTGAATTGTAGACATGGGTACAGGACAACGTCTGTCCGATCATCTAGAATATATATATATATATATATATATATATATATATATATACAATTTTATATATATATATATATATATATATATATATATATCATTTTACTAAATAAGTCCATAGGATAACACATGGTTATACATATATATTTAATAGGCATGCGCATAATATATAATTTCCATTCTTAATATAAATTATTTTTTGGGCGACTTAAATTAGAATTAATTTTTTATAAGCAATGATTAGTTTCTTGCTGTGCACTGTTATTTTTTCATCAGAATTCCGCAAAAATTGTAAAATTTAAATATATTTTGCTTACAAATAATATATTTTTGTACCTAGTCCTATCGATTTGCAAATTACAATTAATACTTTTTTGGATTGGCTTAGTTAAATTATCGCATCGAGTAAAAGATAAATTATATATTATGTTTTGTAACAACTAATCGATTGCAAAATTCATTTATATTGAAATATTATTTTTAAAATATTTTTATATTGCTATTTTGCATATCGATCGTACATATTTTTGGTACGAATTTCGTGAACTACTGAAAGTGAAAATTCGGTGATTGCATCTCAGATAAAATGGCAAATATAAATTTTGATTTTTAATTACTCGATCAATAAAATCTCGTAAAATCGATTACAATGGTCACAAAAATTATATTATCGATTTCGTTCTATAAGACCAATGTTATACTTAAACATAAACTTTATGAACATATTATTGTTAATTTAGATCACGCCACAAAATAAACTAATAATACTCACAAAACAATATTTTTACTGAACTCGCCATAAGTATAATATCAATTCAGAGCATATTTGAATTATTTTAGCAAGCGTAGATCAATATTAACTAGATGAAATGATAAAATGCACTACATATTCTTAAAATAAATGACGTTTCAATGAAATTCATTGAAACTTGTAAATTTTCAGTCAGAACTTACATATATGATGCAGCTATGTAATTATTCATATGATTTGTAGAAAGATACAACTTTAAGAAGATATATATCAAAATATCATGACAATCGGACGATTAGTTTACATGTTACAGAGGTTCAAGTGACGCTACTTTTGAGTTTTTCGAAACCATGAATTCAAAGCAATTTCGTGGGATAATTTATCATTAATTTTTGATGGGTCAAAATACCATTGATGCCAAAGTATCGCTGAGAATTGTTATCTGAACTGTTTTCAAACGTTTAAAAGAACACGTTAATAACTTAAAAAACAAAAATCAAAAGCAAACAATGATCACAGAACATTTAAACCTAAATAACCATACGTTCAATTTTTATGACGCAAAGGTTCTTCATCATGAATCGAAAGTTTCACAAAGACGTTTTTCAGAATCGGCTTATATTTTTCTGAACAAAATTTGTATAAACAAACGAACAGACACCAGCTTCATCTGCGAAAATTACCAATATATTCTAAACAATGTTTCCCAATTTTAATCGAATACCCAACTCCACGGTTTGCACAACACTGTCACACACACTTGCAGAGCGCGTCATACTGATGGTCAGTTACGACCACATGTGTTTCTTTTTCTCAAAATTGTGACCTCGCATCTCGGATTTTCACAAAAACTTTATTCTTTTTTGGCTTGCCTCGGATACACGAGTGCTTACGTATATCGGAAATCAAATAAATTGCCGATTATAAAATATTTATTCTTTAATACAGTGATAAATTTTATAAATTTATCTGAATAAAATTTTACATTGCCAAAACAAATGATCCAACAAAACTCAACGTCAATTATTATTTCTTCCTCGTTTACTAAAATTGACGCGACCTGCCAATCTCCCACATATTCCCCCTCCCAGTGGCGTTGTCACGAAGGAACTATTTGTAGGTGATTGGAAACATCTCATTGATTTGTTTTCACCGCTATTTCGTAGGCTGGTTTAATCCGATCTACTGATACGGTGACATTTTTACCACGTATCATTAAATTGAAAGTTTTTGAAGATTGTGATAAAACTTCAAAAATGGCCTTCATAAGGGTTCTGCAGAGGTCTTTTTGGTCCATCATTTCGAAGTAATACATATTTAGCATTTTCCATCTCCTTGAACCTAAAGGTTGGTTTTTCTCCATGCCTTGTGCCAGTCATAGGCCTAACCATTCTCATCTGCTTTCTAAGATTTTTTACAAAATCGGTCTCACTATGACTAGTCTCTTGGGTTGGTACCAGCATGGCACCCGGTAATCTTAGAGTCTCGCCATACAGCGACAGTCGCTTGAAGATTTTCTTTCCATGCTGATCGAATACCAAGCATAACAGTCGGTAATATCTCAATCCAGCGCTCAGTGTTATGACATCTTATCGCGGCTTTTAATTGTCTATGAAATCTTTCGACCATACCGTTAGCAGCCGGGTGATAAGCAGTTGTCCTGAAATGTGTAGTTCCCATTAATCGGTTGAACTGCTCAAATAAACACGATTCAAACTGTCTACCCTGATCTGATGTAACTTCTAAGGGAGCTCCAAATCTTGCTATCCAGTTAGAAAAGAATGCTCTGGCCACTGTAGCTGCTTCCTGATTTTCTCCAATGGAAATACTCCAGGTCTTGAGACAATGTGTCGACTAATTTTTGAGCGCTGACAATCTAAGCAGCTGCGAGCCTATTGTCGACAATCCTTTTTAATAGAAGGCCATACATAATGTTGCGTTATCAATCTAGTTGTAGCATTTGCTCCAGGATGTGACAAACCATGTAGACTATTGAATATAGCACGGCGAAATCTTTTTGGTATCACCGGCCGAATGATTGGTTGAGATACATCGCACAATAGCGATGTTTCCAATTCTTCTATAAAATTCTTTTTAATTTAAGAAAATGGTCAGAATGTAATAACAGTTGTGCCACGTCTATATCCTTATGTTGTTCATCTGCAATCGCCTTAAAATCTAAATCACATTTGTTAACTATCTCTATACGGGATAAAGCATCTGCTACCACGTTATCTTGACCCGATATATGTCTGATGTCAGTCGAAAATTGACTAACAAAATCAAGGTAGTGAAACTGTCTCGGTGTGCACTGGCTATCTTTCTTTTTAAACGCGTAAGTGATAGGTTTATGATTAGTATATATCACAAATTCTCTTCCCTCTACCATATGTCTAAAAATTTTCTAGCGTCGTAAATTGCAAGAAGTTCTCTGTCGAAAGTAGAATATTTTCTTCCTGTTGCATCCAATTTTTTCGAGAAAAAAGCTAATGGCCCCCATTCACCATAAATTTGTTGCTGCAACGCCGCTCCTATTTAACTGAGGAGCGTTTAAACGCGGATGCATCAATAACGTTGCTTCTGCTAAACTTTTTTTACACTTTTTAAACGCTTTCTCCATATTTGAATCCCAATTCGATACAGCATTCTTCTTCACATTACCACACAACTTGTTGGTTAACGGCATTTGTACTTCTGCGGCTTTCGGAATGAAGCGTCGATAAAAATTTAACAGACCTGAAAATTGACGTAACTGTTGTACCATCTTAAGCCTTTCGTAATTTTGTATAGCTAGTATCTTGTCTGCTAGAGGTTTAGTTCCGTTAGCTGAGACTTCATATCCTAAAAACTTTACTTTTGTTTGTCCGAAGGCACATTTTGCTGGATTGACTACAACACCGAATTCTTGCAACTTCTTGAATACACTATGTAAATGTCGCATATGCTGTTCGTGCGATTCCGACGTGGTTTATGTGCTATAGGTGGTCCTGATGTAGTTTCAATATGATGTTGAGTAACAAGTTTGCACACCCCTAATGCAGTCTGCCGTCAGTGGCGTAACTAGGCCATCCGGGGCCCGTGGCAATTTTTTTTGATGGGGCCCCCCTATCAGTAAAATCAAGTGGTTTTAATTTAATTTAAAAAAACTCGAAATTTTTCAACGTGTTAAATGTTATATATATATATCCACGATTTGTAATGAATTGTATTGAAAATGAGTAAATCTACTTCGACTTATTCATATTTTATGGTTTGAAATTAGGAAATTATTTAAAATGCGTGTATACAAAAATTTAAAAAAAAATTAAAATGTATAAGTACAAAAAAACATTAAAATAATTATAAGTCAATATTAATAATTTAAAACTACAATTACTGCTTTGTTTTAAAAATCAAACATATATTTTTTTTAATTTTTAATTAACTTTATAAGCTACATGTTAAGTTTGATATTTTGTTTTTACAAACAGTCTTTACAATCCATTCCTTTGGTAATTTTTGAACAAACTACTAAATTAATTTTGATTTTTTAATTCGCATAATTTATTCAGGAAATGACTTAATAAAAAGTTAGTTTTCTATAAGTCATTATTTGCATACTATAGAGCTTCATAAATATTAAAGAAAATATTAAAAAAAAATCACAACACTCTAAAATTATATTTTTACATTCTTACACGCTCATGGTTTTTTTTCGAAATTAAATTTATTTAGAAGAAAATTTTCATGTTCATTCTAATTTTTGTTATTAGTGAAATAAAACCAAAATTTGTTATATTTTACTAATTTTTACGCGTATTTGGGGCCCCCGTGGCCTGGAAAAAATAAAACTCTTTAAAATAACAATCTTACATTCCTCGCGTACTTTTTAACTTCCCGAAGGAGAAGTTTATGTTTTCATCAAAAAATCCGATTCGCTAATTTTATGTTTTCTCGACGTTTCAAGCCATTCTGAATCGAATGAGACCAAATATGGAAAAAGTATGTGTGTGTGTGTGTGTGCGTGTGCACCGACAGATTTTTTGCCGTAAATCGCCGTTTTCTCAAAAATGGCTGGACCGATTTCAAAAATTTAAAAACCATTCGATGTATCGCGATGAGGACCCAGTCAGTGAGGAGTCAGTTTTGTGCGACGATCGGCCAAGCCGTTTCTTCGTAAATAGCAAAGAAGTGAAAAGCTTTTCGTCCACGTTTTAGCCCGCAATTCTGAATCGATTTTGAAAATTCAAAAATCGTTCGAAAGATATTGGTTGGGAATCGACCTGATTAGTTTTTGGTAAAGATCGGCCGGGCCGTTTTCTTGTAATAAAGTTTTTTAAAAAAAAATTCGACGATTTTTATGATTATTTTTTTGACGGTAGATACTATAGTCTTCTAGATCATACTAAAATATTACGGCCCTACGACAACTGGTTCAGCTTTAAAAATTCGTCAAAGTTTACAAAAATTAGTATCGTTTTTTTGGCATTTGTCAAAATTAGACCTTTGATCGACGTTTTCTCAAAAACGCCTGAACCGATTTTAGAAATTTAAAAGCCATTTGATGGATTTCGGTGAGGATTATAGTTTGTCAGTTTTGTGTGACGATCTGCCAAGCCGTTGCTTTGCAATTTGAAAAAAAGTGTTGAACTTTTCGTCCACATTTAAGCTCACCCTACCAAACCGATTTTAAAAAATCAAAAACTGTTCGAAAGATATTAGTTGGGAATGGTACTGATTAATTTTAGGTGAAAATCTACCCAGCCGTTTTCTTGTAATTAACGGCGATATACATCATGGTCTTATAGAACTTACTGTAATATTACGGCCTTACGACAAGTAGTTTAATTTTAAAAATTCGTCAAACTTTGCTAAAATTATTATCGTTTTTTTTAAAGTAGGATTGATAAAGTATATTATTTACACATTTTTTTGATTAAGTCGATTATTTACACATATCGGGAAGTTCATGTAACTTGCCTCAAGGCTAAATACAAAACCAACTAGTTTTACGCGTATTTGGAGCCCCCGTGGCCTGGACAAAATAAAACTCTTTAAAATAATAATCTTACATTCCTCGCGTACTTTTTTACGCGTATTTGGGGCCCCCGTGGCCTGGACAAAATAAAACTTTTTAAAATAATAATCTTACATTCCTTGCGTACTTTTTTCGCGTATTTGGGGCCCCCGTGGCCTGGACGAAATAAAACTTTTCAAAATAATAATCTTACATTCCTCGCGTACTTTTTTACGCGTATTTGGGGCCCCCGTGGCCTGGACAAAATAAAACTCTTTAAAATAATAATCTTACATTCTTCGCGTACTTTTTTACGCGTATTTGGGTCCCCCACGGCCTGGACAAAATAAAACTCTTTAAAATAATAATCTTACATTCCTCGCGTACTTTTTTACGCGTATTTGGGGCCCCCGTGGCCTGGACAAAATAAAACTTTTTAAAATAATAATCTTACATTCCTCGCGTACTTTTTTACGCGTATTTGGGGCCCCGTAGCCTGGACAAAATAAAACTTTTTAAAATAATAATCTTACATTCCTCGCATACTTTTTTACGTGTATTTGGGGCCCCCGTGGCCTGGACAAAATAAAACTCTTTAAAATAATAATCTTACATTCCTCGCGTACTTTTTTAACGATATTAAATTTGATTGAACGAAGTTTTCATGATTAATTCGTTTTTCATGATTTTTTATATTATTAATGTTTCTTACGGACGTTGGGGGCCCCCTGGTTTGGGGGCCCGGTATATTTGATACGGCTGATACGGCGGTAGTTACGCCCCTGATTCTTACGAAAACATACTTTTCAAATGAAATAAAGTATTAGAGTATAATGTAGAAACAATATTTCTGAGCACGCGTTCTCTTGAGCCGGGGCCCGCTTGTGCCGGGGGCCCGTGGCATTTTGCCACCCACGCCACCCTATAGTTACGCCACTGTCTGCCGTGTTAGGTCTGGATATTCCTCTAAAATTTTATCACATGGGTATAATGTGGCTATCATCATTTTAACGAAAGGTATTATTCTATTTTCCGATTGAAGTTGTTCCGCTGAATCTGCAGGGGTTTCAACTAATATACGCTTTTTAACATCGATCGCGAGATTGAAATAAGCAAGTAAATCTACACCAATAGTAGGACGCGACACCTCTGCTATCACAAAATTCCATGATAAGGTTTTGCTTAGTCCAAAATCTAACTTCAAAGATAACATACCGTATGTAGCTATCGGTGTTCCATTTGCTGCTGAAAGCTCAAATGAACATTTCTTACGGGGACATTTCACTAAACTGCGCGGGTACACACATACATCGGATCCAGTGTCTATCAGAAAACTCACATTTGTCTCTTTATCTGTGATGAAAATGCGGCGTGAGTTATTTGGGCGTTTGTCACTAGCCGCCATTAGTGAACGCCCGTATCGTTTTCCGACTTAAAATTACATGGCGATATACACCTTCTCGCATGACTTCCGTAGCGTCTATGAAAAAAGTTATCTTGTCGTCTTCTAAACGACACTTTCTTCTTCTGATGCATTTGGATCTTATCCAAACACTCTAAAACAGCTTCGATATCTTGACGCATTTGACGCAGATCAGCATTCTTTGTTTCATTCTCAAAGGTTTGTGAATCTGTAATCACACCTTCACGTTGCTGTTAATGGTTAAAAATCGTTGAATTTTCACTGGAATTCTGGATAACCATATTGCTTTAACTGCGTTATCGGTCATTGAAGTCCCGACTAAAGTCCTCAAATGACGTAGGTATTGAGATGGCGTCCTATCACGCAAATCTACATCCGTCATAAACAACTGCAACTTTGACTTTTCCGAAGTGCCTAATCTTGAAATTAACGCAGCCATTAATGTAGAATAAGGCATCTCTATAAGCTCATTGATTATCAAATCTCGCACTTCGGTTGAATGTCTAATATCCAATCTGGTAACCAATAATCCATATTTCTCCTTCTCATCGTGGATATTGGAAGACGCGAATGCCTTCTCCACTAAGGCAAACCAAAGTTGCAAGTCATTTAGCAGCTAAAATGTCCGTGTTGACGCGGCATAATGTCAAACGACAGGGCTCACCACTATCGGAAATCAAATAAATTGCCGATTATAAAATATTTATTCTTTAATACAGTGATAAATTTTATAAATTCATCTGAACAAAATTTTACATTGCCTAAACAAATGATCCAACAAAACTCAACGTCAAATATTATTTTTTTCTCGCTTACTAAAATTGACGCGACCTGCCAATCTCCCACACGTATAATATTCTATTTATTGATTAACTTCTCGTAGGGCAAGTTATTGTAGTTGGCCGAAAATCGAATATATATATATATATATATATATATATATACATATATATATATATATATGTGTGTGTGTGAAATTTCAACAGAAACAGTGTTTTATTTATAAAATTATAAGGCTATAAGCAATATATTAATAAGCACCTTGTTTTGTTATTGGTGACCCAAAAATATTACTATATAATGAGAATATAATTTGAGCAAATTTGTAGTAGAATCCTGGACATATTACACGTTATACATCCAGTAGAAGAATCCTGGACATAATATACGTTATACAATCAGTAGTAGAATTCTAGACATATTATACGCTATAACATCCAGTAGAAACTTGAACATAATACTCGTTATAACATAGAATAAAATATTGTAAGATTGTAAAGTGTAAAGTGTTATCAAATAAATTGTTTGAAAAAAGACTTTTATGCGACCCATACTTAGGAATAACCCAGCTATGAAGAGACAACAAATCAAACCAGTTCCCGCTCAAAACGGAACCAGAAACGAACCAACTCAACATCATAACCACAACTTTACATTTTAATCTTATATATAAAATTCTTCTGTAACAATGTAAGTTTCATTAATCCTCCTAAACTATAATTCGGATTTTCATGAATATTCCTGAAGTTTGTTCGGGAAATTTTCTAGAATGTTTTGATTCATAGAAATATAGTTAGATTGTAGAAATAAATGGAAAAAATTACAAAAAACCGCTTATCATTGTTTGACCTTTAAAATATTTAAGGCATGGTTTGACATTAAAAACAAATGACAACTGTCATTTGCCAAACATTTCTATTCACTTATAGGCTAAGGCAATATTAAAATATAATAAATTTATGATTAAAAATAAAGAAAATGTAATGTCTACATTATTATTGTCGAAAAGTAGCTGAGATGTGCCATAATTAATATAATATAAATAATGCAAATAATATAACATGCGTCTGACGCGCACGGCGAATCGTGTTCTCAACGTGCGCGTGGTTTGCTTTTGCTTGCAATAATTTTGTTTGCGCACTTTGCGAACAGATTCGCCGTACGAATTCATGCAAAGGAGACGAGCCATAAGTGATTGCGCTCAAAAATATTTAATTTGCGGTCGTTTTGCCTTACTATACTAAGTCACAATACAAAAAAAATACTTATTCAAAAAATTATTTAGAAGTTTCATTGTGTCAAAAATTCATAAGGTTGGCATTTTGTACGGAATATTTACACAATGGAGCGCTTTGGGTCTGAACTTTTTTTACTGTTTTCCAATTCGTTTGGAATTTTGGAATTAGGCTCATCTTACTCTCAAGTTCAAAAGTGAAAACAATTTAGACTCCTTTGCACTACCCGGGGGGATGCCATTTCCACCAAAATTAAAAATAATTGTTTTCCATCTAGAATTAACTTGGTTTGAGAGATCTTGATGGATTCTAGAAAATACCATAACATTAGTACAAACGATTTTCAAAAAACTCATGATTTCATAAAAAAATCCATTTAAAAAAAACAATTTCTCATTTTAATATCTCTGAAAGAATACGTATAAAAGTATATATATGAAAATTAAAGTTATTTTTCAGACTAATTATTGCTTTTTATTATTTTTTGTTACACAAATATTGATAGAGTTCTAATTGTTTAAAGAGTGCGCGGCTATCCAACCGGAATGTCTTTCGAGCCCTTTAACCCTTCGCCGTTTCAAAATAAGAGAAGTTACGGTAAAATTTATGATAAAGAAAGTTGTAGCTCATTTAATCACCTTTAAAATAGTATATTACAAGTTATGGTAAAATTAGAATTAAAAGAGTTATAATCCAATGCGGGGGGTGGTGACGAAATGCAAATTGTTTTCACTTCTAAACTATAGATTAAGATTAGGCGGGCATACGCTTTTTTCCTCTCCATATACTGCAATAATTTTGTTGATAGAAGGTTGAATAGAGCACATGTGAACAAAATTTGACAAATTAATTCACTTCAAATATGAACTTAAGTAATAATGTTTATTGAATTATTAGTGTAAAAAATGCAATTTAGATATTAAAATACTAAAAGCTAGTTAAAATATGGTACAAAATTATAAAAATTGTAGGCAACATTATTGAAGCAATTTTTTTGGGTAGAAAAATCCAAGGTGATATTGTACCTTGACCGCATGCTATATATTAATTCTTTCTGAATTTGTTATACTTTTTAAAAGATTTCAATTTTCAACACGTGTATCTATGCTATGACAATAAATACATGGTGATAAATTTGGAAAAACAATGTTTCAGCCGTGAATAAACAAAAAATCATTCATTTAAACATCCACATCTACAGGTGTGTCTAAAAATATTGTATAACCCTTAAATTTAATAAAATAAATTGAGCTATTGGAAATAAATTTGTTCTATAAATCGCAGTGTATAATTTTTAATATATAATTTTATGGAACATATTTTAATATTTGTTAAAGGGATAATTAAAGTGTTATTTGTGGGAATTGAAAATAATCATTTTATTTGAAACAGTACTACATTTAACATCACTCATATATTGGTGTAAATAGTAACTCGAAAAACAATAATGATTATTTTTAACTGAACGATAAATATTAGTATAGAATATTAAAAAAACGTAGAGGTGGGTACAGGACAACGTCTGTCGGGTCATCTAGTATATATATATATATATATATATATATATATATATATATATATTAAATTTTTTATAATTTTGATGTTGAAATATGTGATATTCAGTTTTCAGGGCAATGCATAAATTAAAAAATTTGTATGACCTTAAAACATTTTTATTTTTTCCATCCGTTTCGACACATTGTTTTGTGTCATATTCAGTGAACTATGTAATTGAATTAATCCTAATTATTTTATATTATAAATGTTCACATTGCACAATCCTAATTATTTCATATTATAAATGTTCACAATGCAACAAAAAACCAATCCTTGTCATTTTAAATTGAACAATATATAAATTTTTGAATGAGATTTTTATGAAATTGTAAAGTACATCACGCCGTACATTTCTGTGCTCCGATGCACGGGTGACGACTGAATGTACGTCAATGTGCAAACCACGTGTTGAGGGCTAGGTACAAGGCAAACGAACTCGTTTCCTCAAAACGTGGTTCGCACATTGACGTACATTCAGTCGTCACCCGTGCATCGGAGCACAGAAATGTACGGCGTGATGTACTTTACAAATTCATAAAAATCTCATTCAAAAATGTATATATCGTTCAATTTAAAATGACAAGGATTGGTTTTTTGTTGCATTGTGAACATTTATAATATGAAATAATTAGGATTGTGCATTGTGAACATTTATAATATGAAATAATTAGGATTAATTCAATTACATAGTCCACTGAAGATGACACAAAACAATGTGTCGCAACGTATGGAAAAAATAAAAATGTTTTAAAGTCATACACATTTTTTAATTGATGTATCGCCCTGAAAACTGAATATCATATATATATACATATATATTAGGGTGGGCCAATTTTTTGCATATTGAGGCACCTCGCTAATTTAACTTTTTACATCATTTGAAACAATATTGTAGAAAAGCATAACCCGCAAATGAATTTAAAGTCAGCGAAAAATTTAAAACATTTTTTAATTTAAAGGAAAAATTGAAAAATCTCATGAAAAATATATTATGACATATATCGAGTTATACATCATTTTATTCGTAATTTTATTCTGCATCTTTTGTACGAACAAAGTTTTTTTGTATCTTTTACGGTTTAGATGTTATAGAGCAATATGTGTAGTTGTTAACATGTTGAAATGCAAAGTGCGGATAGGTTAGAGCAACACTCGCCACGATTCGATATTTCTCTAAAGAAAACATATAAAGTATTATACATCATTAGAAAGGTCTCAAAATTCTTAGTTCTTTTTCCATATATCACAACTTCGAATTTTGCAAGGTGTGGCCTACAGGCGAGTTGCCGTTATGAAAATCGGAAAATCTAGAGAAAATTATATGAACCCACTTAACCATTTATATACCATTTTATTCGTTATTTTATTCTGCATCTTTCGTACGAATAAAGTTTTTTTGTATCTTTTACCGTTTAGATAGTATAGAGCAAGCTGTGTAGTTGTTAACTTGTCAAAATGCAAAGTGCGGTTAGGTTAGAGCAACACTTCTCACGATTCGATATTTCTCTAAAGAAAACATATAAAGTATTATACATCATTAGAAAGGTCTCAAAATTCTTAGTTCTTTTTCCATATATCACAACTTAGAATTTTGCACGGTGTGGCCTACAGGCGAGTTGCCGTCGTAAAAATTCGGGAAAATCGGCAAATCTCGAGAAAATTATATGAACACACTTAACCATTTATATACCATTTTATTCGTAATTTTATTCTGCATCTTTCGTACGAATAAAGTTTTTTTGTATCTTTTACGGTTTAGATAGTATGAAACAATCTGTGTGATTCACTGCATTATCGCGGCTGCTGGCACCAGACATTTGCACATTGAAATGCAAAGTGCGGTTAGGTTAGAGCAACACTCCTCACGATTAGATATTTCTCTAAAGAAAACATATAAAGTATTATACATCATTAGAAAGGTCTCAAAATTCTTAGTTCTTTTTCCATATATCACAACTTCAAATTTTGCACGGTGTGGCCTACAGGCGAGTTGCCGTTATGAAAATCGGAAGATCTAGAGAAAATTATATAAACACACTTAACCATTTATATAACATTTTATTCGTAATTTTATTCTGCATATTTCGTACGAACAAAATTTTTTTGTATCTTTTACCGTTTAGATAGTATAGAGCAAGCTGTGTAGTTGTTAACTTGTCAAAATGCAAAGTGCGTTAGGTTAGAGCAACACTCCTCACGATTCGATATTTCTCTAAAGAAAACATATAAAGTATTATACATCATTAGAAAAGTCTCAAAATTCTTAGTTCTTTTTCCATATATCACAACTTCGAATTTTGCACGGTGTGGCCTACAGGCGAGTTGCCGTCGTGAAAATTCGGGAAAATCGGAAAAACTAGAGAAAATTATATAAACATACTTAACCATTTATATACCATTTTATTCGTAATTTTATTCTGCATCTTTCGTACGAACAAAGTTTTTTGTATCTTTTACGGTTTAGATAGTATAAAGCAATCTGTGTGATTCACTACATTATCGCGGCTGCTGGCACCAGATATTTGCACATTGAAATGCAAAGTGCGGTTAGGTTAGAGCAACACTCCTCACGATTCGATATTTCCCTAAAGAAAACATATAAAGTATTTTACATCATTAGAAAGGTATCAAAATTCTTAGTTCTTTTTTCATATATCACAACTTCGAATTTTGCACGGTGTGGCCTACAGGCGAGTTGCCGTTATGAAAATCGGAAAATCTAGAGAAAATTATATGAACACACTTAACCATTTATATACCATTTTATTCGTAATTTTATTCTGCATCTTTCGTACAAACAAAGTTTTTTTGTATCTTTTACCGTTTAAGAGAAAATCGAGGAAAAATCGTGTGAACATTTATTGTAAAATTAGAAAATTTAAACAAGTAATTAAAAAAAAATAATATAACTATATATAAATTTGTATTATATTTATTGAAATCTATAAAAATCAATAAATACATATTTTTATACAAAAGTTTAAAAAAACCCATAAAACATCTAAATACTCAATAATTAACTATAATTCATATTATCCATATATATAAAACTGTTTGAACATCTAACAAAATTTTAGAAAAAAAAATTTCTATCATAAGGGTTCACAGTTCGAAATTTTCCCAGACTTTTGTCTTGACGATTCACACCGTAACCCGGAGCAACGCCTCGCCGCAGGTCAAAATCTTGTCGGGGAATAGGTCGTGTCGAGTGCGATGCGAGAAAGCTTAGGCTAAAGTACGTTATGTTGTTCAGGCGGGTAAGGATATCATTCCCCGGTGTAGTTTTTACATCATATTCGATACTTTTAGTCTGTCAATGATATATTAGCGTAACTTTTAATAATGTTGTGAGCCATATCTAGAATTATATACCCCGTATATATTCGGATGCTGGTTTGCGGCTATAGATAAGTAGTGGAAGGATCATTCGTTTTTGAACGTTTGATCGTAGCGAGTTGAATTTATTTGGGTCTGCGGACCGCAAATATGAAATCTATATATTTTAGTAATATAGGATTTTACAAATGGACTAAAGTCAAATAGGTGGGTGGTGCAGAAGAACTGACGAAGCTTCTCGTAGCGATGGTCATTCGTTTTATGAACGTTCGATCGGAGCGAGTTGAAATAATTTGGGTCTGCGTACCGCAAATATGAAATCTATATACACCCAGGCCTCGCTATACGGCCTTTCGCTATAACGGCCCTCTTTAATTAAGGAACGTTTTCGATATACGGCCTAAAATGTTTTGCTATAACGGCTTTTTTAACTTCGCGTAGGGCAAGTTACAGTAATCGCAAAAAAAATCGAAAATGAAAATTTTTATATATCTTTACGTTTCAAAGATTCAAACGTTTTGGAAAAACTATAATATCAAGGATGATGTTGAGAACATTAGTGAATCCTGGAAGAAATTGAAATGAACAACAATGAACCATGTTTTGAAAAAAAAATATGGCCAGAATGTATAAAAACTACCGATGCAGAAGTTAATTTCCTTCCTGAAGTTAGACAAAACATTTTGGATTTAGCACATCATCTCGGTTTTGAAGATTTAAACGAATCTGATGTGCTGGATCTACTTGCAGCTGATAGGGAACACCTTTCATATTAGGAACTCATTAGTTGCAAGCAGAGCCGGCATATGATAAAGATACAGAACCTGTTGTATCCAAACAACTAACATCAAAAATCATGTCAAGCGCTTTTTCATATTTTGAACAAGGAATAAACATCCTCCTTGAAAACGATCATGATGTCGAACGTAGCGCTAATGTCTCTCGAGGAATTAACTCAGACATTAGCTGTTATAAATCACTAAAGGAAGAAATAGACAAGAAGGCAAGACAAACAACTTTAGACAAATTTTTTAAACCACCAGCGCAAAATGATGATGACAGTGATCTGTAGGTTTTAGTTGTTTCATTTTTATTTAAAAATTATGGAATGTTTTTGAAGTTTTTTTATTTTATGTAAAAAATATGTTCTTGTTAAATATGTTTTAAATTTAAACAAAATAAAAAAATAAAATGCATTTTGAATGATAAACCATATTATATATTTATTAAATTTGGAACCGATCCCATTGAATTTGTATGAATACGTATTAGAATAATTAATTCGTTATACGGCTTTTCGCTTTACGGCCAAGTTTTGCGGAACGTATCTAGGCCGTGAAGCGAGGCCCCAGTGTATTTTAATAATATAGGATTTTACAAATGCACTTAAGTCAAGGTGGATGGTGCAGCAGAACTGAGCAATCAAAAGCTTCTCGCAGCGAAGATCATTCGTTTTATGAACGTTCGATCGGAGCGAGTTGCAAACTGAATGTTGTGATTACTCGACAAATTATCGCTGTAATCAAGTGCGCTCCTATAGTATAATATACTGTGGGCAAAATCTCTGACAATGTTTATTCGTTTCATTAACGTTTGACCGGAGCTAGTCGAAAAATATTGCGCAGTGTGCAAAAGCAGCGTGACGCGGTTTACAACCGCTTAGCGCTCTTATGCATTGTGTGATAACACTGCCATGTATATCTGCTCGGTATCGTCAGATGCCTGAGTGAATGACGAAGTTCGTTGTGAAAACGGCGTTCTTTTTGAATATTATACTTTAAACGCATAGCTCTATAAAATCAAATATACAAATGCAATCAACTCAATACTCTCCGAGCAAGAATAAAAGTGAGTTATAACGATGAATTCTTATGAATTCGCCCAGACGTTTTCAATCTAACGAAGGGTAAAGAGACTGTTTGAAATTAACTGGGTCTGCGGACTGCAAATTTCATGTACGGACCGCCGTTTCGACTGTTGTTAAAGGTCTAGCCTCTGTGTAAGCGCAGAATATATAAAATATCTAGTCGCGATGTAAACTGTTCGTTATGTTCAGGGAATATCGTACGGCTCAGATATATATATATGTAAGAAAATTCGTTGTTTAGAAATATTCATCAAACTTTTCTACACAAAGTGTGGTCTCTCGGGTGACGCCGAGGGACATTTACGCACTATGCTATTATATATATAGCACCCTGGTTGATTCTGCCAGTAGTATATGCTTGTCTCAAAGATTAAGCCATGCATGTCTCAGTGCAAGCCGCATTAAGGTGAAACCGCGAATGGCTCATTACATCAGTTATGGTTCCTTAGATCGTACCCACATTACTTGGATAACTGTGGTAATTCTAGAGCTAATACATGCAAATATAGTTCCGACCAGTAATGGAAGGAATGCTTTTATTAGATCAAAACCAATCGGTGGCGGGCTTGCCTTGCTCACCGTTTGACTTGTATCTCGGATGGAAAAGCGAAAGCTTTACGGTGTACTAATTGTAACCATAATAATCATACTAGTTTCAGAATCGTCCGAGTTATATTAAACGATTTAGAGGGAATCACGATCGAAACATGTATAAATATATATAAAATCACCTTGAACGGTGGATCACTTGGCTCGTCGGTCGATGAAGAACGCTGCTAATTGTGCGTCGACATGTGAACTGCAGGATACATGAACATTGACATTTTGAACGCATATTGCGGTCCTCGGATACTGTTCCCGAACCACCTCTGGCTGAGAGTCGTATAACATTACCAGAATGCCGCTTGCTTTAAACGGCTTGCCGGCGAATGATGGAGTTTCGCGTATATGCGTGCTCTTAAATAATTCACTCAACGTGTGAGCCAGTCCACTTTGCAACATCGGACATTTTCGTTCGTTGACGTTCTGTGGGATTACGGCGGGTTGTGTGTCCTAGAGATTTTATATTTTTGCGACCTTCCCGATAACCGGAAACCCGAACTCTTCGAAATGCGGTTTCGTTCCGGCAAATTTAGACGATTCAAAGGTTCGTTTTAATGTTTTAACGTTTGCAAGCACATAATAATCATAATACGACCTCAGAGCAGATGAGATTACCAGCTGAAGTTAAGCATATTACTAAGCGGTGAAAAAGAAACTAACTAGGATTCCTTTAGTAGTGGCGAGCGAACAGGGAAGAGCCCAGCACTAAATCCCGCGGCCGGAGACGGACGCTGGCAAATGTAGTGTTAGCGAGGATCCGATTATCTCGGTGCGTTGCGGCGAGTTCAAGTCCATCTTGAATGGGGCCATTTACCCATAGAGGGTGCCAGGCCCGTAGTGACCGTTGCGCGTATCGAAAGGATCTCTCCTCAGAGTGGAGTTGCTTGAGAGTGCAGCTCTAAGTAGGGTCGCTTTTAAGCGTTCGGCCGGTTGCAAGCACGGACGGTTATTGGTCGTCGGACCTAGTCCGGCATCGATGCCGCCTCGAGCTGTTAGCTACCGTGTTCTCGGACGGACTCTATTACCGGTCAGCGATGCTATTGCTTTGGGTACTTTCAGGACCCGTCTTGAAACACGGACCAAGGAGTCTAGCATGTGCGCGAGTCATTGGGAAATACAAAACCTAAAGGCGCAATGAACGTAAAGGTTTGCAAGTAAACTGAGGGATGACGGACCGCATCTACGGATGAGTGCTTGCAATCCCGAGGCGTCTCACTTTCATTGCGAGAAGAGACGCACTCAGAGCGTACACGCTAGGACCCGAAAGATGGTGAAATATGCCCGGTCAGGTCGAAGTCAGGGGAAACCCTGATGGAGGACCGTAGCGATTCTGACGTGCAAATCGATCGTCGGAACTGGGTGTAGGGGCAAAAGACTAATCGAACCATCTAGTAGCTGGTTTCCTCCAAAGTTTCCCTCAGGATAGCTGGCATTCGATGAGCGAGTTTCATCCGGTAAAGCGAATGATTAGAGACCTTGGGGCCGAAACGACCTCAAACTATTCTCAAACTTTAAATGGGTGAGATCTCTGGCTTGCTTGAATAGTGAAGCCAGAGATTTGGATCAGAGTACCTAGTTGGCTACTTTTGGTAAGCAGAACTGGCGCTTTGGAATGAACCAAACGCCGAGTTAAGGCGCCTAAACGACGCTAATGGGATACCATGAAAGGCGTTGGTTGCTTAAGACAGCAAGACGGTGGCCATGGAAGTTGTAATCCGCTAAGGAGTGTGTAACAACTCACCTGCCAAAGCAACTAGCCCTGAAAATGGATGACGCTGAAGCGTCGTGCCTATACTCGGCCGCCAGGGCATGAGAAACATTCATAATAGTTTGTTTTGACGCCCTGGTGAGTAGGAGGGTCGGGGTGGTATGCGCAGAAGGGTTTGGTCGTAAGCCTGCCTGGATCCGCCATCGGTGCAGATCTTGGTGGTAGTAGCAAATACTCCAGCGAGGCCCTGGAGGACTGACGTGGAGAAGGGTTTCGTGTGAACAGCCATTGCACACGAGTCAGTCGATCCTAAGCCCCAGGAGAATTCCTATGTTGATGTTGGTGTATTTTATTTTGAATAAAATTTCACACCCATCGGGCGAAAGGGAATCCGGTTCCTATTCCGAAACCCGGCAGCGGAACCGTTTACAAGTCGGGCCCTCGCAAGAGAGTTCGTCGGGGTAACCCAAAATGACCTGGAGACGCCGTCGGGAAATACGGGGAGAGTTTTCTTTTCTGTATGAACGTTCGAGTTCCCTGGAATCCTCTAGAAGGGAGATAGGGTTTGGAACGCAAAGAGCACCGCTGTTGCGGCGGTGTCCGTATCTTCCCCTCGGACCTTGAAAGTCCAGGAGAGGGCCACGGTAGGTGTCGCGCCGGTTCGTACCCATATCCGCAGCAGATCTCCAAGGTGAAGAGCCTCTAGTCGATTGATAAATGTACGTAACGAAAGTCGGCAAATTGGATCCGTAACTTCGGGATAAGGATTAGCTCTGAGGATCGGGGCGTGCCGGGCTTGGTTGGGAAGCGGGCGTAAGCCGATGTGCCGGGCCTGGGCGAGGTGAAATTGTCCTTGTGACTTAGATCCGAGCTCGGTCTGGTGTCTAGACCCTAGATCTTTCTTGCTGCGAGGTTTCTGTGCCGGCTTCGGTCGGTCAGTCGTACTCTTCGGCCGCCATTTAACGGTCAGCTCAGAACTGGCACGGACTAGGGGAATCCGACTGTCTAATTAAAACAAAGCATTGCGATGGCCCTAGCGAGTGTTGACGCAATGTGATTTCTGCCCAGTGCTCTGAATGTCAACGCGAAGAAATTCAAGCAAGCGCGGGTAAACGGCGGGAGTAACTATGACTCTCTTTGGTGGGAGTGGTTGAGGTTCTTCGGGACCTCAGCTAGCAAGTGGACTTCCTCCTCTTGGGTCCCACCGTGAGTACCCCTTCGGGGGAAAACTAAGACACCTCTGTGCTCTCGAGCATGTGGGCTGCCAACCCCCTCGCCTTCAATCAAGTCGGTGAAAGTATTTGAAACCTAGCCTTAGATGAAAATTTAGATTTAAACCTGGGTGGACCCTCTGGTCTGCCCCAACCGACTAATAGAGTTGGATATAATTGCCGCTTTCCTACCTGTGAAAAATCTTTTGCAACTTCGGTTGGCCGTGGTGTGCACGAGCAACGAGTACATAAAGACTGGTACGACCAGGAACTTTCAAAGATTGTGCCAAAAAAAGCACGATGGACCGAAGAGGAACAAGTTTTGATGGCCAAAGAGGAGGCTGCCCTAATTCAAAAGGGTGTAACCCAAATAAATAAAGCTCTCCTGTTATTAACACCAGGGCGAACGTTAGAAGCCATTAAGGGCCAAAGACGTTCTCCTAAATATAAAGGCCAGGTCGCGGGTTTTCTATCTGCACCCACTGATCAGGAAATAAATAATTCTTGTTCTTCTGACACTAACTCTGACACAAAAAATGAACTCATACAAGCGCTTAGCCAAGCAGAGAGCAAAGGCAGATGCGCAAGCAGATGCGCAGGCAGATGCGCAGGTTAGCTTATAAAGTCACGCAACAGCACTGGACCAAAAATCCCAGCAAATGTATTGCTTACATTTTAGACTGCAAAACTACTTCTACAATACCACGATCAGATATAATCGTGCAATTCTGGACAAATGCTCTAACAAGCACATCGAATACATCACCGAACGGCCAGGTAGCGAGAAACGAAGACCTCTCACACATATTTATTGATCACCTAACCAGAATGTTGATATGTTCATCTCGCTGATGTACGAATTGATTCATAACCTGTTTGATAAATATTCCAAAATCATTGTGTGCGGCGATTTTAATATACACTTTGATAAGCAATCGAAACCATCCATTGAATTCAATTTGAATATGCAGTCTTTTGGATTAACTCGTACTATACATGAACCTACTCGTTTTTCGCATCAATCTTCTTCTTGCATTGATAATTTCTTCACCAATTTAAAAGACTTTCATTCGCGTGTTATAAATACCACTCTTTCAGACCATCAAAGCATAATATTAAATTTTTGTAATTTTTCAACGTCTAAATCTACCTTTATCTTACACAAACGCTATTTTGATGAATCAAATAAATTGATTTTCAAATGTCTTTTAGAAAAGAAATCATGGACCTTACTTAACAAGTCCAAAGACTCAAATTCAATGTTCGACAACTTTATTTCCACATTTTTATTCAACTTCAATCAAGCTTTTCCTCTTATTAAGAAAACCGTTTGCCCAAAAAATAATACTTCAACTCCTTGACTGACTAAAGGGTTGAGAATTTCACTTAAAAGATTAGCATTTCTTGAGAGATTATCGGTACATAATGATAACATGAGCTTTATAATTTATTTTTTGAAATACAGGGCAACTTTAAATGATCTAATCAATTTAGATCATTTTAGAAGATCAAATTCAACGAAAACTTGATTTTTAATTCAGCAAATAAACAAAAAACAATTTGGTCCTTAATTAATTCTGAAATCAACACGAAAACTAAATCTGCACAGATTGATTGTCTTACAATTAACGGCGACAAGATTATTGATAAGGTAGTCATATCTAATAAATTTAATAACTTTTTTGTCACCGAAGCGTCTAAATTAACAAGCTCAATCAACTTGACCACCATTAGTTCAACTAAATCTCTATCCGCGCGTAATAACTCTACATTCGTTTTTTATCCTGTAAATTCAGAAGAGCTGAAGCAAACCTTTCTATCGATGAAAATTACTAGTTTAGCAGGTCCAGATCAGATACCTAGTCTTATTCTTAAAGAATTCTATCCCTTTTTCATAGATAAATTTATGTTATGTTTAAATAAATGCTTCGACGAAGGAATATTTCCATCCCACCTCAAGCATTCAAAAATTTTGCCACTTCATAAGAAAAATAATAAAGACGAAATAAATAATTACCGTCCCATTTCCTTTTTGAACTCTTTCGATAAAATAATTGAAAAAATCTTGCATACTGGATTAACGTCTTTTCTCAATAAATATAATATTTTGTTCAAGAATCAGCATGGTTTCCGAAAGAACCATTCTACTTCCCACTCGATTTATAATTTAGTTCATAACATCATTGACTCCTTCAAAGAAGCCACATATTGTACTGCGATATTTTGCGATCTGTCCAAAGCTTTTGACGGTATTTCTCATCAAAGACTTCTTGACAAATTAGAAAATTGTGGTATTCGCGGACGTCCACTCAAACTATTTGAATCTTACCTGTCTAATCGAACTCAAAGCGTTTACTTAAATAATGATCACGAGCAAATAATTTCGGATAAATTGACAAGTACATTGGGTGTGCCCCAAGGATCAATTTTAGGGCCTCTTTTATTTCTCATATATATATTAATGATTTACCCCATTGTACAAATCTTCGTGATTTTATTCTTTTTGCGGATGATACCAGCGTTATCATCAAGGCCAAATCTCTTAATGAATTACAATATAAATTAAGCGTGGTTATGTCAGATATAACGAAATGGTTTTGTGAAAATAACCTAGTCCTCAATAATGATAAGATCCAAATCATATCTTTTTGTACAAAAAATCGTTTATCTAATAATATTACTGAACTATCTAATAATATGATGAACTTTATGATGAACATTGTATTTAATGTTTGAATGCTTTTTTTCAGCTCTTTTTTCTTTCAGAAGCGTAATTCATGCAGCTACTGTGATTATTATAAAATTACTATTTTTTTAATATTAACTATGAATAAGCTTGACAAGAGCCTGATATAATATCTTTTATTATTGATTACGGCTTGCTTATGAATAAATAAATAAATAAATAAATAATTAAATATGGAAGCCGGTAACTCCTGAGATCAGGAATGCGCTTCCAGCTAGAAACACAGCACCTGGGCCTGATGGTGTTTCGGCCAAACTTTTGAGGTCGATGCCGGTGGACATCCTGGCAAATGTGCTTAACTTACTGTTACTAATGGGCCGCATTCCAGACAGATTGGTAGAATCATACACAACACTAATTCCTAAGAAAGACAACGCATGTAATCCGTGCGATTACAGACCAATTACAGTGTCATCAGTCTTAACTAGAACGCTAAATCTACCACAAACATCTATTTATAGCGTCAATCGACGTAGCTAAAGCCTTTGATACAATTTCACATGCTGCACTGTTGAACACACTCAAGTATTATAACCTGCCACATAGTTTCATCAACTACATACAAGAGTTATATAAACATGGTTGGACAAGTCTCCGACTTGGACGCTGGACCTCGGATCTTATTAGTCCGAGGTGCGGTGTAAAACAAGGAGATCCCCTGTCACCCATCTTATTTAACTTGGTCATTAACATACTAATAGAAACATTACCACCAGAGATCGGAGTCAGGATTGATGATAAGGTCTATAATATACTGGCTTTTGCAGATGACCTAATTTTGCTGGCTTCCTCAATCAAAGGATTGCAGTTATTATTGGACCATGCAGCAAACTTTCCTTCTAGCTGCGGTCTAGTAATCAACAATAGTAAAGCTTTCACTGTTTCAATAAAAAATGCACCACATGTTAAAAAATCATTTGTAGACAATAACACCGTCTTCACATGTGGAGGGCTAGAACTTCCGGCTCTATCGAGAACAGACGGCTGGTGTTACTTAGGAGTACCATTTACTCCAGAAGGTGCCAACATTGGGGATATCAAGAGCAAGCTCCAAATAATTATTGATAAACTGACAAAAGCACCATTAAAGCCACAACAACGCCTATTTGCACTGAGAACCATTGGTATTCCCAGGCTGTTACATCAACTAACGCTGGGAAATGCCAAGTTGGGTTTTCTCAAATCACTTGATGGTGCTGTAAGAAAAGCGATTAAGTCTTGGCTCAGATTACCAAATGATCTCACAACATCTTACTTTTACGCGCACTTTTAGGATGGAAGCTTATAGTTTCTCTCTTTAAGGTGGCTGGTACCTCTGAGACGTAAAAACCGGTTAATGAAATTAAACTGGGGCGAAAACGAATTCCACAAACTGGAGATTGCCAACTGCGAAAAACGGTTAAAGGATAACAACAACATCCTGCCTTCTCAGAAGCAACTAGGCGAGAGGTGGGCCCGGCTACTGCACCAGTCAGTGGACGGGGGACCACTCGCAAAATCGTCGAAGACCCCATCACAACATCGATGGGTAATTGATGGCAGTAGGTTCCTGTCGGGCAAAGAATATATAAACTGCATTAAGTTTAGGATTAATGCAATGCCAACGAGATCCCGTACCACCAGGGGAAGAAAAGAAGACAGGTTTTGTCGGGCGGGTTGCAATGCTCCCGAAACCCTAGACCACATCCTACAGACATGCCATAGAAGTCATCGTCAGCGAATTGAGAGACATAACGCCGTGTGTCAATTTGTTAAAAGAGCCCTAGGAAAAACGTACTCGCGTGTCGACCTAGAACCAAACTTCAAGACAGCGAGAGGCACCAGGAAACCAGATTTAATTGCAGCGCAAAGTGGAAGAGCCGTTGTACTGGATGCTCAGATTGTTGGAGGATCTATGGACATGGCTAGAGCCCACACACGCAAATTGGAATATTACAAGAATCTGGAGAACCAGGTGAAAGAAAAATATAATGTGTCAACGGTGTCTTACAATTCCATCACACTGAACATCAGAGGTGTATGGCATGACGAATCAGCGAAGTTCCTAGTGTCGGAAAAATATTAACTAGTGACAAACTAAAAGTAGTCTCTACTAGAGTACTGATAGGAGGGCTAATCGGATTCAAATGGTCACGAACAACGTCTATAAGAAGTGAGCGACAGGGGATCGGCCAGCCATCTGTATTAATGCGTGCTGCCTGCGCCAACACCCGCCAGGCATAATACTAGGAGTTAGGTTTAGTGAGTATTGCCTTCGGGTCGAGTCCCACACTACCTGGTCAACCTGGCGACCGGTGTGCGTAAATGCATTCTCCTCCTAGCCAAAAAAAAAAAAAAATTGGCCAAATGCCTCGTCATCTAACTAGTGACGCGCATGAATGGATTGACTAGATTCCCACTGTCCCTATCTACTTTCTAGCAAAACCACTGCCAAGGGAACGGGCTTGGAAAAATTAGCGGGGAAAGAAGACCTGTTGAGCTTGACTCTAGTCTGGCATTGTAAGGAGACATGAAAGGTGTAGCATAAGTGGTAGATAGTAATATCGTCGGTGAAATACCACTACTTTCATCGTTTCTTTACTTACTCGATTGGGCGGAAAGCGTGCATCGAAAACTTGCGTTCCGACTGTCACGGTTTTCTAGAGCCAAGCGCATAAGAGTGGTGTGCGGCATTGCGCTGATCGCCAACAATACTCTAGCGTGATCCGATTCGAGGAAACTGCTAGGCGGGGAGTTTTACTGGGGCGGTACATCTGTCAAATAATAACGCAGGTGTCCTAAGGCCAGCTCAGCGAGGACAAAAACCTCGCGTAGAGTAAAAGGGCAAATGCTGGCTTGATCCCGTTGTTCAGTGTGCACAGGGACTGCGAAAGCATGGCCTATCAATCCTTTTGGCTTGAAGAGTTTTTAGAAAAGTTACCTCAGGGATAACTGGCTTGTGGCAGCCAAGCGTTCATATCGACGTTGCATTTTGATCTTTCGATGTCGGCTCTACCTATCATTGCGAAGCAGAATTTGCCAAGCGTTGGATTGTTTACCCACAAATAGGGAACGTGAGCTGGGTTTAGACCGCCGTGAGATAGGTTAGTTTTACCCTACTGATGAACCGTCGTTGCAATAATAATCCTGCTCAGTACGAGAGGAACCGCAGGTTCGGACATATGGTTCACGCACTCGGTCGAGCGGCCGGTGGTGCGAAGCTACTATCCGTATGATTATGCCTGAACGCCTCTAAGGCCGTATCCTTTCTAGACAAAGTAAGCAACTATATCTCTAGGAGTCTCGTTAGTCGAAAGGCTCAATACAATGTGATTTATTAGGTATTCGGCACACGCCGTTTATCGCACGAGCCATTTTTAGCCGAATGAGGCGCTGGACAGTGGCGATATCCGTCCGTTATATCTATCTTGCCTATAGCGGTCGATCATGGGTCACTAGTTTGTTGTAGAGACTCGGAATCGTTTGTAAACGACTTAGGTACCTGGCGGGGTGTTGTACTCAGCAGAGCAGTTACCACGCTGCGATCCGTTGAGACTCAGCCCTTGGCTTGGGGATTCGTCATGTTGGCTTGACGTCACCCCACGCTATTAGAGCATAAGCTTTAAGCCGTCGCATTGCAGCATGCCACAATCAGTAGACTTGACAGTCGAAAACTTGTACATGCTGTACCAGTGACACTTCTTCGGTATCTACCTAGCTATTTTGTACAACGTGCGTGAGTCAGCAGGTAAATCAAAACTTATCGACAAATTCCAATACTAGAAATATTCATTATTTCTTTCAATAACCATAATGTCAAGAGAATAGTTATACATATTTTGTAAGTTTACAAAATATATGTTTTTAAGAGAAACTTTTCATAATTTTTTAATATAAATATATGATATAATTCATTAAATTCTAAATAAGGAGAATGTTTTTTGCTAAATTTCTTAGAAATGCGTACAAGTTGCTAACAAGCAAAGTACGTATAAGTTATCTATAATGCAAAATGCGTGCAAGTTGTCAATGTGTAAAATACGTGCAAGTTG
>NW_020538040.1:108980849-109013282 GCF_003426905.1 Ctenocephalides felis
TGACGATGATTGTGAGACTAGGCACCAACTGGTTGAGACCCAAGTAGCAGCCTCTCAACAAGATCGAGATGGCGATGATCTTAAACCTTGGGCACAACAACTCTTGAAAGATTGGGAAGATTGGCGGGACATAGAGATAGACGAGAAGCTTAACGAGGCGTCTGCCCAGCTCGAGGATCTCAGAAAGAGGCTAGAAGCTGGCTGTAGACCTAGTGATGTGGTTAGGCACATTGATAACCTCGTTGAGTGCGTTCTTACCCCAGCCCTTACCAAAAGACCCCAATCAACAACGGGAAAAAAGGGCAGTAAAGCACACGGTCGGCGACGCCAGAATGGCCAACGCAAAAACCGGCGTAAATTTAACTACGCACGGCATCAGGACCTATATAATAACTGCCCTAACAAACTAGTCGAGTCTATAGTCTCTGGTTGCAATGCGGTGGACAACAACATTCGTCCACCAACAGGGGATATCAAGTCACTGTATGACGGTCTTTGGGGAACTGAGTGGAAAGGTAGTTTCTCCTTCAACGATCCAAGACCAGAAGTGTCTGTGCTTGATAGCATCCCAATTATAACTCCCAACAACATTCGGGAGCGAGTTATGCGCATTAACGCTAAGAAAGCTGTGGGACCAAATGATGTAAGAAAAGCAGATCTCACCAGGCTCAAAGGGACGGAAGCCGTGTTGGCCCGTCTCTTTAATTTAATTGTCTGGTCCGGGTACTTTCCAAAGTCCTGGAGGGTCTGCTCAACAACTCTTATACCCAAGAGAGGCAAAGATTGCTCCAAGGCGGAGAACTGGCGCCCAATTACGATTGGATCGCTCTTGGCAAGACTCTTTTCCGGAATCATTGAGAAAGGATTTTGGATTTGCATAACTATCAACAAACGCCAAAAGGGCTTCACCCTTGAAAATGGCTGTTTTAATAACATTTTCGCACTTAGCAAAATCATAAGGTTTGCCAAGACACATAAAGGAGCGTCATGTGCCGTATTAGACATATCTAAAGCGTTTGACATGATCCCACATGCAGCAATCAAAGACGCTTTGACAAGACTAGGATTACCCAATCACACAAGAGAACTGGTAATGTCCATGCACGAAAACATCTACACCGAGATCAAATCGGGGAATGATAAGATTGCAGTTAACATTAAACGAGGGGTTAAGGAGGGTGACCCGCTTTCCCCGCTGTTATTTAGCTGTGTCTTAGACCCCCTTCTCGAACAACTTGAGAACACGGGAGAAGGAATCAGTATTGGTTCCCAGAGCGTCTCTGTTCTGGCTTTCGCTGACGATCTTGTGGTTTTCGGTAGAACACCGCAGGATCTTCAGAAAAAGCTGAACATGACCTCCCAATTTTTAAGTGATCTTGGTATGCATGTTGCGGTTGAAAAATGCAGCAGTTTCCAGATATCGGTTCGAGGGAAGTCATGGATACTTCTGGACCCTAAAGTTGAGATAAGCGGTAAAATGCTTCCTCAATGTGGTCCGGATGGGCACTTTGACTACCTTGGACTTAGATTCTCACCCTGGAAAGGGTTTGAACACAAAAAAGTAGTGGGCGACCTCCATGGTTGTCTCCCTAACATCAAGAAACTGAGACTTAAGCCCACTCAGAAACTGGAAATGCTTAAGCGATTTATCATCCCGCACTATTTGTACCGGCTAACCGTAGACCCACCATCTCAAGGCGACCTACAAGGGTTAGACAAGGCACTTCGCAACTTTACGAGGGAAATTTTCCACCTCCCTCATTCTACTAGCTCTGCCTTCCTGCATACCTCCCCAGGAAATGGAGGACTCGGCCTACCTCGATTGGAAAGAGTTGCTTTTTACTCTTTCCTAAAATCAATGGCTAGATGTCGAGATTCTGGAGACCCAGTATTAGAAGCACTATGGGAGCAGAGCAATGTAAGCAATAGAGTTGCTGAAATGGCACATCGCGCAAATATTAGAGGCCCGCTCAACATAAAGGCCATTGAAAGCGCGAAGCGAAGAGCTGTCGAGGACGAGTTCCGAAGATGGGCGAGTTGCGCGTCCCAGGGCATGGGAGCTACAATGTTCCGAAAGGACACTATTGGAAACTCCTGGCTCTGGAAGCCCCACCTTCTCAAAGGTAATTCTCGCTATATCGATGCTCTTCGACTCCGCAGCAACACATTTGGTTGTCGAGCAGCACTTGCTCGCGCAACACCAATGAGCGATATAACATGCCGACGATGCCATTCTGCCAATGAGACCCTTGGACATGTACTAGGCCAGTGTACATTCGTGAAGCCGCAGAGAATTCATAGACACAACGAAATCGTGTCTCTATGTCGAAATGAATTTATCGACAAACACCCTGCTGGGCGTTACATGATTGAATCATCATTCACAGTCGATGGAAAACGGTTAAAGCCCGACCTCATCTTATGGGATGCTGAGGAATCATATATCGTCGACGTTACAGTCAGACTTGAGCAGGGAAATTCTCTCGGAAAAGCGAATATGGAGAAAATCCTTAAATATGAGTGCCTCTACCCAGAGGTACTCAATATCACCGGAGCAACACACTGTCGGGTTCTCCCGATAGTTGTGGGATCCCGTGGTTCCCTACCCCCCAAAACCCTATCAAACTTATCCCTTCTCTCCAAACGCCCCAAACACACTGGCTTAACATCAGTACTGGTTGCATTAAGAACATCAATAGAAATGAGCAATAGGTTTTTAGACGGCTAAGTGCAAGATACCAATAGTCCCATGATGATACCATGCAAATAACAATGAATATGATTTTTCCTAAAACGATATTTAATTCTAACTGCCGGGCGGTGAACTTCCAAAGCGTACCCGTATGTGTCGGAGCTACGGGTTTCTTTAAATTTTATTCTTACACTAAACGCAGAGGAAGCAATCACGGGAGGCCCATTGTGTTGTCTGTGTTGTCCACTTTTATGTTATATGTTATAGCCCTTCTGGCTTTTGTGAGGCATTTGACAAACAACAACATCCCGTTTGTCAAAGGCAGCAGATACCTCCACGCGGTGCCCCGTGGACGGTTTCCGATGGCATGTCATCTTCCAACTCTGGGGTATGCCGTGCGATCGGACACTGACTAAATTCTGCTGTTCCCTAAAGAAGTAGGTTGCGGAAATAACCTGCGAGGGATCCTCTACATCAGTGCTGAATTGGATCAGTAGCTGTCCAATTGCTGTTATTGAACTCCAGTACTGATGGTTTTTCCTTGCCACATCCGGTGGTGATTTCGATGGAAGGTGATAGTGCAAAGGTGAATCTTGTTAATCCTGCGTCACTATAGACGCTTGATTAAATCGTGGCAGTTAGGGTGCCGATGTGTTGACACGGTACTCTTGTCACGAGGAAATCAGGCGTCTTAATCGCGACTGGTCAATATCATACCAGGAAGTGTCCCACTTTGGGACAGTTTTATAGCTCTTGGTGGGAGTGGTTGGGGTTCTTCGCGACCTCAGCTAGCAAGTGGCCTTTCTTCTCGTGGGTCTCACCGTGAGTGCCCCTTCGTGGAAAACTAAGCCACCTCTGTGCCTATGGACCTGTGTGCTGCCAACCCACTCGTTCCTATTATCAGTCGGCTCTAGTAATAATGCAAAGCCTCGGATGATTAATTTAAACTCGTGGGGACCCGCAGGTCCTTCCCAACTGACTGACACAGGAAATCATTTTTGCCGCTATCCCGAATGTAATAAGGTATTTAAAACCGTAGTAGGTCGTGGAGTGCACGAACAAAGGCGACGATAGAGCCAAAGAAAGCCAGATGGACGGAAGAGGAACAAGCGCTCATGGCTAAGAAAGAAGCAGCTTTGGTGATTAAGGGAGCTTTCCATATAAACAAAGCTCTTCTGTCGGTTACACCCGGTCGATCTCTGGAAGCCATTAAAGGCCTAAAGAGATCACCGAAGTATAAAAGCCAGGTTGCTGATTTCGTTAATATGATGTCAAACCAAAATAACACCGAGCCTTGTTCTCCGGTTACTACAGATACCACCGGTAACGCACTGTTAGAGGCACTGTCACAGGCAGTCTCAAGTACAGTAGAAAAATTTAACGATAAAATTCTGAAAAATATCTACCACTCAGTTAGCGCAATAACGCTAAGCGACCCAAAAGTAAGAGTTACTGACTATCTAAACTCAACCTTTCCTCAGAAGAATAAATCACCAAACATCTGCACAAAAAGAGGAAAGCACCCCAAAAGACAGAATAAGAGACAACTTAGAAGGCACCAATACAAAATTACGCAACTACATTGGGCAAAAAACCACAAAGTATGTCCAATTTATCTTAGATAACAAAGTTGTCTCTAACAAACCTTCAGCAGACACATTGACACAATTCTGGACCACCGTATGACCGGAGATTCTACTCTACCGCCCGGGTCAGAAAAAGCGAGAACCCAAGATCTCTCGCACATATGGAAGCCTATAGTTCCAAATGAAATAATTAAGAGCTACCCGGCCAAAAATTCAGCACCAGGACCGGACGGGATATCAGCAAGCCTATTAAGATCGATGCCAACAAATACCTTGGTAAACCTATATAACATATTTTTGTTCATGGGGAATATCCCCGAACAACAACTGGAATAATACACCACACTGATTCCGAAAAAGGATAACGCTGAGAATTCCGGGGACTTCAGACCGATTACGGTCTCATCAGTGATTACTAGGCACTTCCATAAGATACTAGCTAAACGAATAACAGAAACGATTAAAATTGATAATAGACAAACAGCTTTCCAGCCGATCGATAGATGTGCACATAACATATTTGCACTTGATTATTTATTAAAGTATCACAAGCAAAAATTTAAACCTGTATTTATTGCTTCAATCGACGTCGCGAAAGCGTTTGATTCGGTATTACATAAGGCAATAATTGATACCCTAAAGTTTTACAATCTACCTGATAGATGTGTGAAATAAATTAATAATATCTATACGAACAGCTGGACAAGACTCCGGTATGAAAACTGGTCCTCGGATCCCATTAGTCCGATGAGCGGTGTGAAAAAAGGAGACCCTTTGTCGCCAGTCTTGTTCAATCTTATTATTAACAGACTTATTGAAAATGCCCCACCTGAGATCGGGGTTATGATGGAGGGAATGATGCTAAACATCTTAGTCTTTGCGGACGATATTGTCCTTGTGGCATCGTCTCAAAAAGGTTTTCAAGTACTGCTTGACCACGCTGACGACTTTTTATCGAAGTGTGGCCTTATAGTTAACAACGCCAAGTCATTCTCTATTACCATCAGAAATGTGCCACATGCAAAGAAATCGATTATTGATAAGAGTATTAAGTTCAGGTGCGGTGGTCGTGACTTACCTGCCCTCTCCAGGGTCAAAATATGGACCTATCTAGGTGTATATTTTACTCCGAAAGGTGCCGTATTGTGTGACCTGAAAGAGAAGTTACAGGACATTATTGAAAATCTATCCAAAGCACCAATAAAACCCCAGCAACGGCTGTTTGCGTTAAGAACAGTCGGGATTCCTAGACTACTCCACCAACTGACGCTGGGTAACACCACACTTGGGCTTCTAAAAGGCCTTGACACAACTATAAGAAAAGCCGTAAGATCCTGGCTGAGGCTATCAACAGACACAACTAACGCGTACTTTTATGCAAGAGACAGAGACGGTGGGTTATCCCTTCCGTCTCTAAGATGGTTGGTGCCTCTTAGAAGAAGGGAAAGACTCCTAAATTTAGGAAGGACGGAATCAAGTTACCATTAGCTTGAATTAGAGAAATGTGTTAAACGCCTTACTAATAACGGGAATATTATAACTTCGGTCAAGTTATTAGATAGTAGATGGGCCAAACTGCTCCATAACTCAGTAGATGGTCGCGCGCTCGCTAAATCATCGAAAGTTCTACAACAACACCCATAGATCACCGATGGCACCAAAATCCTATCTGGTCGGGACTTCATAAACTGCACACGAATCAGAATTAATACTATGCCTTGCAGGAGTCGTACAACCAGAGGCCGCCATGAAGATAGGTTTTGCAGAGCAGGGTGCAACGCTTTCGAAACACTAGATCACATTTTTCAAACATGCCATCGGAGCCACAGACAAAGGATTGACAGACATAACGCAGTCACTAAATACCTGAAACGATTCTTAGAAAGACCCATTCCGGAGTTGACTGGAAACCATTGTTCCACACTCCGGACGGAACACGAAAACCGGACTTGATAGCGTCGCAGGGACAATTCTCCATTCTGCTTGATACCCAAATTGTGGGTAGCAATGTGGATATGGAGTCGGCCCACAGACGCAAGATTAACTACTACAAGGGCCTGGACGCCTTAATCAAGGAAAGATATGACACATCGGAAGTAGTATACGGGACAGTCACCTTAAACAACTGAGGAGTGTGGCACTACGAGTCAGCAAATTTTCTACTATCAGGAAAGGTCATTAAGAAAGAAGAATTGAAGATAATATCTACGCGTGTATTGATTGGTGGACTGAACGGTTTTGGAGCATGGACAAAAACAACGTCCATAAAACGACAAGGAATAGGATAGGATGTACCTGAGTTCAGCGTGCTGCGTGCGCCTAAGATCCCATCAGGCACAATACTAGGAGTTGGGTTTATTGGGCATTGCCCTCGGGCCGAGTCACACACTATCTGGTCAACCTGGCGACCAGTGTGCGTAAATGCATTCCCCTCCTAGCCAAAAAAAAAATAGCCAAATGCCTCGTCATCTAACTAGTGACGCGCATGAATGGATTAACGAGATTCCCACTGTCCCTATCTACTTTCTAGCGAAACCACTGCCAAGGGAACGGGCTTGGAAAAATTAGCGGGGAAAGAAGACCCTGTTGAGCTTGACTCTAGTCTGGCATTGTAAGGAGACATGAAAGGTGTAGCATAAGTGGGAGATAGTAATATCGTCGGTGAAATACCACTACTTTCATCGTTTCTTTACTTACTCGACTGGGCGGAAAGCGTGCGTCGAAAACTTGCGTTCCGACTGTCACGGTTTTCTAGAGCCAAGCGCATAAGAGTGGTGTGAGGCATTGCGCCGATCACCAGCAATACTCTAGCGTGATCCGATTTGAGAAAACTGCTAGGCGGGGAGTTTGACTGGGGCGGTACATCTGTCAAATATTAACGCAGGTGTCCTAAGGCCAGCTCAGCGAGGACAGAAACCTCGCGTAGAGCGAAAGGGCAAATGCTAGCTTGATCCCGTTGTTCAGTGTGCACAGGGACTGCGAAAGCATGGCTTATCGATCCTTTTGGCTTGAAGAGTTTTCAGCAAGAGGTGTCAGAAAAGTTACGACAGGGATAACTGGCTTGTGGCAGCCAAGCGTTCATAGCGACGTTGCTTTTTGATCTTTCGATGTCGGCTCTTCCTATCATTGCGAAGCAGAATTCGCCAAGCGTTGGATTGTTCACCCACAAATAGGGAACGTGAGCTGGGTTTAGACCGTCGTGAGATAGGTTAGTTTTACCCTACTGATGAATCGTCGTTGCGATAGTAATCCTGCTCAGTACGAGAGGAACCGCAGGTTTGGACATTTGGTTCACGTACTCGGTCGAGCGGCCGGTGATGCGAAGCTACCATCCGTGGGATTATGCCTGAATGCCTGTAAGGCCGTATCCTTTCTAGACAAAGTAAGCAACGATATCTCTAGGAGTCTCGTGAGTCGAAAGGCTTAATACAATGTATTTTATTAGGTATTCAGCGCACGCCGTTTATCGCACGAGCCATTTTTAGCCAAATGAGGCGCTGTACAGTGGTGGTATCCGTCCGTTATATCTGTCTTGCCTATAGCGGGGTGTTGTACTCGGCAGAGCAGTTACCACGCTGCGATCCGTTGAGACCCAGCCCTTGGCTTGGAGATTGGTCATGTTGGCTTGACGTCACCCCACGCTATTAGAGCATAAGCCTTAAGCCGTCGCATTGCAGCATGCCATAATCAGTAGGCTTGACAGTCGAAAATTTGTACATGCTGTATATGTGACACTTATTCGGTATCTACCTATCTATTTTGTACAACGTGCGTGAGTCAGCACGTAAATCAAAACTTATCGACAAATTCCAATACTAGAAATATTCATTATTTCTTTCAATAACCATAATGTCAAGAGAATAGTTATAAATATTTTGTAAGTTTACGAAATATATGTTTTTAAGAGAAACTTTTCATAATTTTTTAATATAAATATATGATATAATTCATTAAATTCTAAATAGGGAGAATGTTTTTTGCTAAATTTCTTGGAAATGCGTACAAGTTGCTAATAAGCAAAGTACGTATAAGTTATCTATAATGCAAAATGCGTGCAAGTTGTCAATGTGTAAAATACGTGCAAGTTGTCAATTTTCAGAATGCGTGCAAGTTGTCAATTTGCAGAATACGTGTAAGTTGTCAATGTGCAGAATACGTGTAAGTTGTCAATGTGCAAAATACGTGCAAGTTGCTATTTTAATTTAATTTTTGTAATATACTCTAAATAATTAGTAACTTCCAACCTATAAATATTTCGATTCTTTTATAATAAAATATTCAGTATATTTATTTCTTTTTTAACAAAATATTCAGTATTTATATATAATTTCAAACTACATCAAGTAAACTTTTAGGGGACATTAGCGAGTAAGCCTAACCTAGAATCTTGCATCGAAACAGGTTAAAAACAATTTCCGGCTTTTTGAAATCAGTAACTTACGGGTACCTCAGACTACATCAAGTAAAATTTAGGAGACATTAGCGAGTAAGCCTAACCTAGAATCTTGCATCGAAGCAGGTTAAAAACATTTTCCGGCTTTTTGAAATCAGTAACTTACTGGAACCTCAGACTACATGTAGTAAACTTTTAGGGGACATTAGCGAGTAAGCCTAACCTAGAATCTTGCATCGAAACAAGTTAAAAACCTCAGACTACATAAAGTAAACTTTTAGGGGATATTAGCGAGTAAGCCTAACCTAGAATCTTGCATCGAAACAGGTTAAAAACAATTTCCGGCTTTTTGAAATCAGTAACTTACGGGTACCTCAGACTACATCAAGTAAACTTTTAGGAGACATTAGCGAGAAAGCCTAACCTAGAATCTTGCATCGAAACAGGTTAAAAACATTTTCCGGCTTTTTGAAATCAGTAACTTACGGGTACCTCAGACTACATCAAGTAAATTTTTAGGGGACATCAGCGAGTTAGCCTAACCTAGAAGTTTGCATCAAAACAGGTTAAAAATTTTCCGGCTTTTTGAAATCAGTAACTTACGGGTACCTCAGACTACATTAAGTAAACTTTTAGGGGACATTAGCGAGTAAGCCTAACCTAGAATCTAGCATCGAAACAGGTTAAAAACATTTTCCGGCTTTTTGAAATCAGTAACTTACGGGTACCTCGGACTACATCAAGTAACTTTTAGGGGACATTAGCGAGTAGGCCTAACCTAGAATCTTGCAGCGAAACAGGTTAAAAACAATTTCCTGCTTTTTGAAATCAGTAACTTACGGGTACCTCAGACTACATCAAGTAAACTTTTAGGGGACATTATCGTGTAAAACTAACCTAGAATCTTGCATCGAAACAGGTTAAAAACATTTTCCGGCTTTTTGAAATCAGTAACTTACGGGTACCTCAGACTACATCAAGTAAACTTTTAGGGGACATTAGCGAGTAAGCCTAACCTAGAATCTTGCATCGAAACAGGTTAAAAACATTTTCTGGCTTTTTGAAATCAGTAACTTACGGGTACCTCAGACTACATTAAGTAAACTTTTAGGGGACATTAGCGAGTAAGCCTAACCTAGAATCTTGCATCGAAACAGGTTAAAGACAATTTCCGGCTTTTTGAAATCAGTAACTAACGGGTACCTCAGACAACATCAAGTAAACTTTTTGGGGACATTAGCGAGTAAGCCTAACCTATAATCTTGCATCGAAACTGGTTAAAAACATTTTCCGGCTTTTTGAAATCAGTAACTTACGGGTACCTCAGACTACATCAAGTAAACTTTTAGGGAACATTAGCGAGTAAGCCTAACCTAGAATCTTGCATCGAAACAGGTTAAAAACATATTCCGGCTTTTTGAAATCAGTAACTTACGGGTACCTCAGACTACATCAAGTAAAATTTAGGAGACATTAGCGAGTAAGCCTAACCTAGAATCTTGCATCGAAACAGGTTAAAAACATTTTCCGGCTTTTTAAATTCCGTAACTTACTGGAACCTCAGACTACATGTAGTAATCTTTTAGGGGACATTAGCGAGTAAGCCTAACCTAGAATCTTGCATCGAAACAGGTTAAAAACAATTTCCGGCTTTTTGAAATCTGTAACTTACGGGTACCTGAGACTACATTAAGTAAATTTTTAGGGGACATCAGCGAGTAAGCCTAACCTAGAAGCTTGCATCGAAACAGGTTAAAAATTTTCCGGCTTTTTGAAATCAGTAACTTACGGGTACCTCAGACTATATTAAGTAAACTTTTAGGGGACATTAGCGAGTAAGCCTAACTTAGAATCTAGCATCGAAACAGGTTAAAAACATTTTCCGGCTTTTTGAAATCAGTAACTTACGGGTACCTCAGACTACATCAAGTAAACTTTTAGGGGACATTAGCTAGTAAGCCTAACCTAGAATCTTGCATCGAAACAGGTTAAAAACAATTTCCGGCTTTTTGAAATCAGTAACTTACGGGTACCCCAGACTACATCAAGTAACTTTTAGGGGACATTAGCAAGTAATCCTAACCTAAAATCTTGCATCGAAACAGGTTAAAAACAATTTTCGGCTTTTTGAAATCAGTAACTTACGGGTACCTCAGACTACATCAAGTAAACTTTTAGGGAACATCAGCGAGTAAGCCTAACCTAGAATCTTGCATCGAAACAGGTTAAAAACATTTTCCGGCTTTTTGAAATCAGTAACTTACGGGTACCTCAGAGTCTGAGGGTAAGTTACTGATTTCAAAAAGCCGGAAAATGTTTTTAACCTGTTTCGATGCAAGATTCTAGGTTAGGCTTACTCGCTAATGTCTCCTAAAAGTTTACTTGATGTAGTCTGAGCCTCAGAGTCAGAGGTCAAACTGCTTTTGTAGAAAAATATTGTTTTGGGGTTTTTAGGAATGACATATATTTATTCTATTATTTATTTACATGACATGGTTTAAATACAACATTTTTATTTCTTTATGTTATATTTTTATTTAAAATCAAATTTCTTACATTTAGCTAATACAATTTAAATAATATCTGAAATCTTGCTTGCTTTCCAGTCGAGGATGCTTTTCACGAGATAGTAGTATCGCTGTCATAACACCTTCGCGATTTTGCTCTAATACGCGTTTTGATACATTAGCCAGTAATTGAACATGTCTCTCAGTTTCCTGAATGTGGACCGGAATTTTAGGGTCACTCCATGGACACTCATTGCTATGTAGATATTGTACTAGATGTTCATGAGGAATATTTAGCGTAAATGCTGGTTCGGATATATTTGAATAATCATCCATATCTATCATATTAGTATAGTCGTTGCATTCGAAATTTATTTCGGGTGTTTTGTAATCTCTCAATTGCGTCAGGTCTTCCACATTATTACGGTAATATAAGATTTTTCTTATAGCTGAATCTCGTATTTCCTTTTTATAATCAAACAACATTGCTAATAAAATATTTTCCGAGTGAGCATAGTATGCGTTTTCTTTAGCAACATTGTTCACAATTTGTCTTAAATTTGAGTCTAAATATTGCGTCCAGCTAATAAATTTATAAAATAATATACTACCATACACCACAGAGTTGTAATATTTAATGTTAAAGTATATTAGAATATATACTTTCATTAGGTAGTTTGCCAGAATTTTCAAATTTTTGGATGGCTTATTAGTAGTTACATATAACCGAAGTAACCTACTAGCCTTCGTGAGCCAACGGGAATGTGCTATTGGCCCTGGTTTCATGTTAGCTAAGTTTGTCGATACTTCTCCAGAAGCAACTGCTTTAACTATTTTTATTAAATAACTTGAGTCAGTTGTCGATTCGGCAGGACTTATATCAGCCAAATTTTCAAGTGGGATTGTTTCAAAGTCTTTTACCGGCTGGAATTATATAGGAAAAAATAAATTATATTGAATTTGAACATAGGGTATTAAAAAATAGTATATATGTTATAACTCACCGGTATATTTTCGCATGTTTCAATTTGTTTGCTTAATATTCCAGTTTTTGTTCGTGGTCCAGTGGACAATGATTTTTCCATATAGTTAAATAAATAGCAAAGTGGAAGTTCGTTAAAGTGGAGAAGACACATAAACCAATGCAGTGGCCTGTTTAACTGAATTTCAAATCGACGTAAAATCCCATTTTTTACGCCTGTTTTTGCTGGTTCACCATCGCAACATATGCCTATCAAAGAATCGACAGCTATTCCTTTATCGGCGAAAAACTCGTTCAATTTGATTACTTTACTTTCCGAATGTTCATTTTCCAATTTTGTGTAACCCAACAATCGGCAATTCGGTTCCTTTAAATAACTAAATGCGCTTCTTTAATCATTCGTGGGTGAAATTTCTTATCGTTTTTTTCCATGGTAATAGAATCATTTTTTCGGCCGTCGAATGAAAATGCTATTAATTCAGAAGAATCATATCGTTTGTGTAGAGCAATATATGGGAAAAAAACTAAGAATTTTGAGAGCTTTCTAACGATGTATAATACTTTATATGTTTTCTCTGCAGAAATATCGAATCGTGAGGAGTGTTGCTCCAACCTAGCCGCACTTTGCATTTTGACAAGTTAACATCTACACATATTGCTCTATAACATCAAAACCGTAAAAGATACGAAAAAACTTTGTTCGTACGAAAGATGCAGAATAAAATTATGAATAAAATGGGATATGAATGGTTAAGTGTGTTCATATAATTTTCTCGAGATTTTCCGATTTTCCTGAAATTTTACGACGGCAACTTGCCTGTAGGCCACACCGTTCGGAATTCGAAGTTGCGATATATGGGAAAAAAACTAAGAACTTTGAGACCTTTCTAACGATGTATAATACTTTATATGCTTTTTTTACAGAAATATCGAATCGTGAGGAGTGTTGCTCCAACCTAGTCGCACTTTGCATTTTGGCAAGTTAACATCTACACATATTGCTCTATAACATCAAAACCGTAAAAGATACGAAAAAACTTTGTTCGTACAAAAGATGCAGAATAAAATAACGAATAAAATGGTATATAAATGGTTAAGTGTGTTCATATAATTTTCTCGAGATTTTTTAATATTTCGTAGCTAAGAACAAAATTTCAAGTCAGTTATCCCTATGGCAACTTTTCAGTTGCTTCGCGTTTCAAGTCAGTTATCCCTATGGTAACTTTTCGGTTGCTTCGCGTTACAAGTCAGATATCCCTATGGTAACATTGCAGATATATATTAAATTATTACTGAAATTTCGTTTAAAACATTATGTATACATATGATTGTATAGTTTTACTTGTCGTCAACGATCATACCATGTTGAATATACCGGTTCTCGTCCGATCACCGAAGTCAAGCAACATTGGGCGTGGGTAGTACTTAGATGGGAGACCGCTTGGGAACACCACGTATCGTTGACTTTTTGCCCTAGTATTTTACAGATGTTAAGTCAAATTATAAATAGTACATACTCTCGGTATAAACTGTTAAAATCTTTGATAGAGATGAGAAAATAGTTTATGTAAAATGAAATATATATAAATACAGCATACATTGTTATAAAAGATATAAATATACTGAATATTTTGTTATAAAAGATTCGAAATATTTCTGGGTTGAAAGTTACTTTATTAAATAAAAATAGCAACTTACACGTATTTTGCAAATTGACAACTTGCACGCATTCTGCAAATTGACAACTTGCACGCATTTTGCACATTGGCAACTTGTACGCATTATGCATTATTGACAACTTACACGTACTTTGTTTGATTGGAAACTTGTACGCATTTGATTTGATATGTAACTCGTATGCATTTTATATAATTGGTAACTTGTACGCATTACTAGAGATCTCGGCGAAAAACATTCTCCCTTATAAAGAAAAAAATATATAAAATATATAATCATATATTATAAATAAAAAATACCAAATGTTTCTCTTTAAAATTACAATTTTCTCGCCAATTATAAAGCATATTGAAAACAATTTAGCTTGTTTTTAAGAAATAATGAATATATCAAATATTTCCATAGAGGCTAGTTTTATGTAAAATAGCTAGAGGTACCAAAGAAGTGCCGTGTGTGTTACAATATGCACAATTTTTCGACGGCAAAGTCGAAATGATTGTGGCATACTGTAACCGGCTACAACGTAAGGCTTAAGGCTTATGCTCTAATAGCGTGGGGTGACGTCAAGCCAACATGACAAATCCCCAAGCCAAGGGCTGAGTCTCAACAGATTGCAGCGTGGTAACTGCTCTACCGAGTACAACACCCCGCCAGGTACCTAAGTCGTTTACAAACGATTCCGAGTCTCGACATCGAACTAGTGACCCATGATCGACCGCTATAGGCAGGACAAATATAACGGATGGATACCGCCACTGTCCAGCGCCTCATTCGGCTAAAAATGGCTCGTGCGATAAACGGCGTGTGCCGAATACCTAATAAATCACATTGTATTGAGCCTTTCGACTCACGAGACTCCTAGAGATATCGTTGCTTACTTTGTCTAGAAAGGATACGGCCTTAGAGGCGTTCAGACATAATCCCACGGATGGTAGCTTCGCACCACCGGCCGCTCGACCGAGTGCGTGAACCAAATGTCCGAACCTGCAGTTCCTCTCGTACTGAGCAGGATTACTATCGCAACGACAATTCATCAGTTGGGTAAAACTAACCTGTCTCACGACGGTCTAAACCCAGCTCACGTTCCCTATTTGTGGGTGAACAATCCAACGCTTGGCGAATTCTGCTTCGCAATGATAGGAAGAGCCGACATTGAAAGATCAAAAAGCAACGTCGCTATGAACTCTTGGCTGCCACAAGCCAGTTATCCCTGTGATAACTTTTCTGACACCTCTTGCTGAAAATTCTTCAAGCCAAAAGGATCGATAGGCCGTGCTTTTGCAGTCCCTGTGCACACTGAACAACGGGATCAAGCCAGCATTTGCCCTTTTGCTCTACGCAAGGTTTCTGTCCTCGCTGAGCTGGCCTTAGGACACCTGCGTTATTATTTGACAGATGTACCGCGCCAGTCAAACTCCCGGCCTAGCAATTTCCTCGAATCGGATCACGCTAGAGTATAGTTGGCGATCGGCGCGAAGCCTCACACCACTCTTATACGCTTGGCTCTAGAAAACCGTGACAGTCGGAACGAAAGTTCTCGACGCACGCTTTCCGCCCAATCGAGTAAGTAAAGAAACGATGAAAGTAGTGGTATTTCACCGACGATATTGCTATCTCCCACTTATGCTACATCTCTCATGTCTCCTTACAATGCCAGACTAGAGTCAAGCTCAACAGGGTCTTCTTTCCCCGTTAATTTTTCCAAGCCCGTTCCCTTGGCAGTGGTTTCGCTAGAAAATAGATAGGGACAGTGGGAATCTCGTTAATCCATTCATGCGCGTTACTAATTAGATGACGAGGCATTTGGCTATTTTTTTTTTTTTTGCTAGGAGGGGAATACATTTATGTACAATGGTCGCCAGGTTGACCAATAGTGTGGGACTCGGCCCAAAGGCAATACCCACTAAACCTAACTCCTAGTATTGTGCCTGGGGGATGTTGAGCGCAGGCAGCACGCGTGCAATTCAGGTGGTCATCCGATTCCTTGTGGCTCGTGTCTTGTAGTCGTTGTTTTTGACCATTTCGCAAATTCGTTTAGTCCTCCGATTATCGCTCTAGTAGAGATTACCTTCAATTCATTCTTTTTTAATATCTTCTCCGACACTAGAAAATTCGCCGATTCTTCGTGCCAGACACCCCTGATGTTAAGGGTAATTGTGTTGTACACCACTGTTGACACATTGTATTTCAGTTTCACCGTCCTCCAGATTCTTATAATGTTCGATCTTCCGTCTGTGAGCTCCGGCCATATTAGTAGAGCTTCCTACAATTTGGGCGTCCAGTACAATTGCTTTCTGACCCTGTGACGCGATCAAATCCGGTTTCCGAGTGCCTTCAGGTGTTTGGAAGGTTGGCTCCCAATCAACACGAGAGTGTGATTTCTCCAACGCTCTTTTGACGTAGTTACAGACTGCATTGTGTCGTTCTATTCGTTGACGATGGCTACGGTGACAAGTTTGTAGGACGTGGTCTAACGTCTCTGGAGCATTACAACCGGCCCTACAGTTCCTGTCCTCTGTTCTACCTCTAGTTGTTCGGGATCTCGTAGGCATTGCATTAATTCTGAACTTAATGCAATTCACGTAATCTTTCCCTGTCAGGAAATTGTTGCCTTCAGTCACCCACCGATGTTGTGATGGTACTTTGGATGATTTTACCAATGGGGACCCGTCCACTGACTTGTGCAGTAGCCGAGCCCATCGTTCATCCAGTTGCTCCTGAGAGGCAAGGACGATGTTATTCTCCATTAGTTTCTTGTCACACTTCTCAATCTCCAGTTGGTGGAATCTGGATTCACCCCAGTTCAACTTAACCAGTCTATTTTTCCTCCTAAGAGGAACTAACCACCTTAATGATGGGAAAGATAGGCCCCCATCTTTACTATTTGCATAAAAATATGAATTAGTAGTATCATTAGGTAGTCGCAGCCATGAACGAACTGCCTTTCTGACTGCACCATCGAGCGACTTCAGAAATCCTAGTTTGGCATTACCTAATGTTAATTGATGCGTTAACTTAGGAATGCCAATGGTTCTTAGCGCAAATAACCGTTGTTGTGGTTTCAATGGTGCTTTGGTTATTTTTTCAATAGTTGACTGGAGTTTTGCTTTAAGATCACCAATATTGCCACCCTCGGGAGTGAATTCCACCCCAAGTAAGTCCAGCCGTCGACCCTTGTTTTTGCAGGTAGTGTTTGCGTCCCACATTTGAAGATAATATCCTTATCGACAAATGACTTCTTCACGTGCGGCACGTTCTTAATTGCTACCGTAAAGGACTTGTTGGTGTTAATCCTCAGGCCACAACTTGCGAGAAAATTCTCAGCATGACTGAGTAATGTCTGCAATCCTTTTACTGACGCTGCCACTAAAACCAAATGGTCAGCAAAAGCCAGAACATTATAAGTCATGCCTTCAATCTTTACCCCGATCTCAGGTGGGGTGGTCTCGATCATTTTATTAATAACTAGATTAAACTGGATGGGCGACAAAGGATCTCCTTGCTTGACTCCGCACCTCGGACTAATGCAATCCGAGGTCCAGCGCCCTGACCGAAGTCTTGTCCACCCATGTTTATACAGTTCCTTAACGTAAAGAGTGAAGGGTTGTGGTAAGTTGTAGTTCAAGCCAAAAGGATCGATAGGCCGTGCTTTCGCAGTCCCTGTGCACACTGAACAACGGGATCAAGCCAGCATTTGCCCTTTTGCTCTACGCGAGGTTTCTGTCCTCGCTGAGCTGGCCTTAGGACACCTGCGTTATTATTTGACAGATGTACCGCCCCAGTCAAACTCCTGGCCTAGCAATTTCCTCGAATCGGATCACGCTAGAGTATAGTTGGCGATCGGCGCGAAGCCTCACACCACTCTTACACGCTTGGCTCTAGAAAACCGTGACAGTCGGAACGAAAGTTCTCGACGCACGTTTTCCGCCCAATCGAGTAAGTAAAGAAACGATGAAAGTAGTGGTATTTTACCGACGATATTGCTATCTCCAACTTATGCTACATCTCTCATGTCTCCTTACAATGCCAGACTAGAGTCAAGCTCAACAGGGTCTTCTTTCCCCGTTAATTTTTCCAAGCCCGTTCCCTTGGCAGTGGTTTCGCTAGAAAATAGATAGGGACAGTGGGAATCTCGTTAATCCATTCATGCGCGTTACTAATTAGATGACGAGGCATTTGGCTATTTTTATTTTTTTTGGCTAGGAGGGGAATACATTTATGTACAATGGTCGCCAGGTTGACCAATAGTGTGGGACTCGGCCCAAAGGCAATACCCACTAAACCTAACTCCTAGTATTGTGCCTGGGGGATGTTGAGCGCAGGCAGCACGCGTGCAATTCAGGTGGTCATCCGATTCCTTGTGGCTCGTGTCTTGTAGTCGTTGTTTTTGACCATTTCGCAAATTCGTTTAGTCCTCCGATTATCGCTCTAGTAGAGATTACCTTCAATTCATTCTTCTTTAATATCTTCTCCGACACTAGAAAATTCGCCGATTCTTCGTGCCAGACATCCCTGATGTTAAGGGTAATTGTGTTGTACACCACTGTTGACACATTGTATTTCAGTTTCACCGTCCTCCAGATTTTTATAATGTTCGATCTTCCGTCTGTGAGCTCCGGCCATATTAGTAAAGCTTCTTACAATTTGGGCGTCCAGTACAATTGCTTTCTGACCCTGTGACGCGATCAAATCCGGTTTCCGAGTACCTTCAGGTGTTTTGAAGGTTGGCTCCCAATCAACACGAGAGTGTGATTTCTCCAACGCTCTTTTGACGTAGTTACAGACTGCATTGTGTCGTTCTATTCGTTGACGATGGCTACGGTGACAAGTTTGTAGGACGTGGTCTAACGTCTCTGGAGCATTACAACCGGCCCTACAGTTCCTGTCCTCTGTTCTACCTCTAGTTGTTCGGGATCTCGTAGGCATTGCATTAATTCTGAACTTAATGCAATTCACGTAATCTTTCCCTGTCAGGAACTTGTTGCCTTCAGTCACCCACCGATGTTGTGATGGTACTTTGGATGGTTTTACCAATGGGGACCCGTTCACTGACTTGTGCAGTAGCCGAGCCCCATCGTTTATCCAGTTGCTCCTGAGAGGCAAGGACGATGTTATTCTCCATTAGTTTCTTGTCACACTTCTCAATCTCCAGTTGGTGGAATCTGGATTCACCCCAGTTCAACTTAACCAGTCTATTTTTCCTCCTAAGAGGAACTAACCACCTTAATGATGGGAAAGATAGGCCCCCATCTTTACTATTTGCATAAAAATATGAATTAGTAGTATCATTAGGTAGTCGCAGCCATGAACGAACTGCCTTTCTGACTGCACCATCGAGCGACTTCAGAAATCCTAGTTTGGCATTACCTAATGTTAATTGATGCATTAACTTAGGAATGCCAATGGTTCTTAGCGCAAATAACCGTTGTTGTGGTTTCAATGGTGCTTTGGTTATTTTTTCAATAGTTGACTGGAGTTTTGCTTTAAGATCACCAATATTGCCACCCTCGGGAGTGAATTCCACCTCAAGTAAGTCCAGCCGTCGACCCTTGTTTTTGCAGGTAGTGTTTGCGTCCCACATTTGAAGATAATATCCTTATCGACAAATGACTTCTTCACGTGCGGCACGTTCTTAATTGCTACCGTAAAGGACTTGTTGGTGTTAATCCTCAGGCCACAACTTGCGAGAAAATTCTCAGCATGACTGAGTAATGTCTGCAATCCTTTTACTGACGCTGCCACTAAAACCAAATGGTCAGCAAAAGCCAGAACATTATAAGTCATGCCTTCAATCTTTACCCCGATCTCAGGTGGGGTGGTCTCGATCATTTTATTAATAACTAGATTAAACAGGATGGGCGACAAAGGATCTCCTTGCTTGACTCCGCACCTCAGACTAATGGGATCCGAGGTCCAGCGCCCTGACCGAAGTCTTGTCCACCCATGTTTATACAGTTCCTTAACGTAAAGAGTGAAGGGTTGTGGTAAGTTGTAGTATTGTAGTGTGTTGATCAACGCAGCTATGATATTGAGTCAAAGGCCTTGGTGACATCTATCGAAGCTAAAAACACAGGCTTGTTGTTGTGCCTACGGTGCCGTAAAAGGTGATCTAGCGCTAATGTGTTATGTGCGCATCCGTCAACTGGCTGGAACGCCTTTTGTCGACTATCAATCTAAACCTCACTAAGCAGACGCCTAGCCAGCACTTTTTTAAATGTTCTGGTTAAGACCGATGAGACAGTTATGGGTCTGTAATCACCAGGGTGTTCAGCGTTATCTTTTTTTGGAATCAGGGTTGTATATGATTCCATCATTCTGTGGCGATATCAAGCAGGCTGGTTTTGATTTTGTAAAAACAATGGGACATGTCATGTATATTTTTGATATCGAAATATATTTACAGTTAATAAATTTATATTTTTTTTATTATGTTGGGAGTTTATAATTTAATATATTATCATAATCATCACTACTCCCACATTGGTGACCCCGACGATGGAGATGAAGATAAAGGAGTTTTATTTTTCGAAGATTTAAGAAAAATTGATTTTGACGCAGCACCATAATCACTGGTCTTCAGTGACGACCTATAAGGTATGTCCAGTCCAATCCATCATAGTTAACGCACTTACTATCTGGATCAGACTTCCGAGGTTACTCATTTGGTATACCCAGACCTCAGTGTTTATTGCTGACAGAAAAAATAATTTGGAGCCTGAACTTTTCATTGGAATGCAATTCAACCTCTCTTTCTCTGTTAACTCAACAAATCGTCTTATAATGCTACCTCCCATTATCGGTGACAACGACGAATCAAAACAAAATTTGACATAATTTATTGGATTCCACAATTCTGGACTCTTATGTCAAAGAAACCAATGATCCTGATTTGGATAAAGAGCCAACTTCTTTCTCTGATCGGAACTCATCAGATACGAATGCAACGCTTGCAGAAATGGAAACTGTACCCATAAATTATGCATTCTAAACATTAAGTTATTCTGATATAACTAATACCCATTAGATCGAGAACATTATGCAGAATATGGAGTTGATGGCAGGTCAAATCACCACATACGGTGGATCTGCTGACGAAACATGGAAATTTGTAATTGACCAGTATTACAACACTGGTCTGCTATAATCTGCTTTCCCACCACATTTTTATAACGTGTTTCCCTGTATTTTTTTTTAAACTGTGAGATCAACACTGGGCAGGGAGTGTGTGGCGATATCAAGCAGGCTGGTTTTGATTTTGTAAAAACAATGGGCCATGTCATGTATATTTTTGATATCGAAATATTTTTACAGTTAATAAATTTATATTTTTTTTATTATGTTGGGAGTTTCTAATTTAATATATTATCATAATCATCACTACTCCCACAATTCTATCCGGAATCCATCCCATTAACATTAACAGATTCAGCAAGTTAACCAGAATGTCGGTTGGCATAGACTTTAACAGTCTGGCTGATATACCATCCGGACCAGGGGCCGTGTTTCTGTCTGGAAGTGCACACCTGACTTCCTCAGTAGACACGGGTTTTCACAGGTGCGAGAGATCTTCGTTTCTCGCTGTTTGGACATCTGGTGTTACATCGACTGAGTCTGTTAATACATTCTTCCAAAATTGCACCATTACATCAGGTGGTGGGGGGGTCGAGGTAGCTTTGCAGTCTAGTATATAAGAAATACATTTGCTTGGGTTCTTGCTCCAATGCGTTTGAGTCACTTTGTACTCGTTTCTGCGCTGCTGCCTCTTATTTAACCTTGGTGCTTTCCCCTTCTTGTTGTTCTTGGGGTTGGTCACTCTTTTATATGGGAAGGTGGATTCTAGATACTCGCTCACTTGCTTCCTTAATTCCTCTGGTGATAGTTCCGCAGCTTTATGGCATATGTTAACCAATAGGGAACTGTTGAACTTGTCATCATCTCTACTCCTTGCTATCGCTAGTGCTCTAGTGAGGTCATCTCGCATGTCTAAATTAGTGGCCACAGGACAAGAGTTGGTGTTACTTGTCTCATCAGGTGTAGATAGAAAGTCTGCGATCAGTGTTCTCTGTTCGTGCACACTCCGACCAATCGAAGTTGCGAAATATTTGCCACATAGTGGAAAACGGCATTAAGAGAGTCATAGTTACTCCCGCCGTTTACCCGCGCTTGCTTGAATTTCTTCACGTTGACATTCAGAGCACTGGGCAGAAATCACATTACGTCAACACCCGCTAGAGCCATCGCAATGCTTTGTTTTAATTAGACAGTCGGATTCCCCTAGTCCGTGCCAGTTCTGAGCTGACCGTTGAACGGCGGCCGAAGAGGACAACCGACCGACCGAAGCCGGCACAGAAACCTCGCAGCAAGAAAGATCCGCGGGGGGCCAAGGCACGGATCAAAGTCACAAGGACCGTTTCACCTCGCCCAGGCCCGGCACGTCAGCCGACACCCGCTTCCCGATCAAGCCCGACACGCCCCGATCCTCAGAGCCAATCCTTATCCCGAAGTTACGAATCCAATTTGCCGACTTCCCTTACCTACATTAATCTATCGACTAGAGGCTCTTCACCTTGGAGACCTGCTGCGGATATGGGTACGAACCGGCGCGACACCTACCGTGGCCCTCTCCTGGATTTTCAAGGTCCGAGGTAAAGATACGGACACCGCCGCAACTGCGGTGCTCTTCGCGTTCCAAACTCTATCTCCCTGCTAGAGGATTCCAGGGAACTCGAACGCTGATACAGAAAAGAAAACTCTCCCCGTATCTCCCGACGGCGTCTGCAGGTCATTTTGGGTTACCCCGACGAACTCTCTTGCGAGGGCCCGACTTGTAAACGGTTCCGCTGCCGGGTTTCGGAATAGGAACCGGATTCCCTTTCGCCCGATGGGTGTGAGATTTTATTCAAAATAAAATACACCAACATCAACATAGGATTTCTCCTGGGGCTTAGGATCGACTGACTCGTGTGCAACGGCTGTTCACACGAAATCCTTCTCCACGTCAGTCCTCCAGGGCCTCGCTGGAGTATTTGCTACTACCACCAAGATCTGCACCGATGGCGGCTCCAGGCAGGCTCACGCCCAAACCCTTCTGCGCACACCACCGCGACCCTCCTACTCACCAGGGCTTCGAAACGAACTGTAATGGACGCTCCTCATGCCCTGGCGGCCGAGTATAGGCACGACGCTTCAGCGCCATCCATTTTCAGGGCTAGTTGCTTCGGCAGGTGAGTTGTTACACACTCCGTAGCGGATTCCAACTTCCATGGCCACCGTCCTGTTGTCTTAAGCAACCAACGCCTTTCATGGTATCCCATTAGCGTCGTTTAGGCGCCTTAACTCGGCGTTTGGTTCATCCCACAGCGCCAGTTCTGCTTACCAAAAGTGGCCCACTAGGCACTCTGATCCAAATCTCTGGCTTCACTATTCAAGCAAGCCAGAGATCTCACCCATTTAAAGTTGAAAATAGGTTGAGGTCGTTTCGGCCCCAAGGCCTCTAATCATTCGCTTTACCGGATGAGACTCGCTCATCGAATGCCAGCTATCCTGAGGGAAACTTCGGAGGGAACCAGCTACTAGATGGTTCGATTAGCCTTTCGCCCCTATACCCAGTTCCGACGATCGATTTGCACGTCAGAATCGTTACGGTCCTCCATCAGGGCTTCCCCTGACTTCGACCTGACCAGGCATATTTCACCATCTTTCGGGTCCCAGCGTGTACGCTCTGGGTGCGCCTCTTCTCGCAATGAGATTGAGACGCCCCGGGATTGCAAGCACGCATCCGTAGATGCGGTCCGTCATCCCTCAGTTCACTTAAGCGAACCTTTACTTTCATTGCGCCTTTAGCTTTTGTATTTCCCAATGACTCGCGCACCTGCTAGACTCCTTGGTCCGTGTTTCAAGACGGGTCCTGAAAGTACCCAAAGCAATAGCATCGCTGACCGGTAATAGAGTCCGTCCGAGGACACGGCAGCTAACAGCTCGAGGCGGCATCGACACAAAAAATCGACGAGGAATCTTTGAATCGTCCAAATTTGCCGGAACGAAACCGCATTTCGAAGAGTTCGGGTTTCCGGTTATCGGGAGGGTCGCAAGAATATAAAATCTCTAGGACACACAACCCGCCGTAATCCCACAGAACGTCAACGAACGGTAATGTCCGATGTTGCAAAGTGGACTGGCTCACACGTTGAGTGAATTATTTAAGAGCACGCATTTACGCAAAACACCATCATTCGCCGGCAAGCCGTTTAAAGCAAGCGGCAGTCTGGTAATGTTATACGACCCTCAGCCAGAGGTGGTCCGGGAACAGTATCCGAGGACCGCAATGTGCGTTCGAAATGTCAATGTTCATGTATCCTGCAGTTCACATGTCGACGCGCAATTAGCTGCGTTCTTCATCGACCCACAAGCCAAGTGATCCACCGTTCAGGGTGATTTTATATATATTTATACATGTTTCAATCGTGATTCCCTCGAAATCGTTTAAGATAACTCGGGCGATTCTGAAACTAGTTTGTTTATTATGGTTACAATTAGTACACCGTAAAGCTTTTGCTTTTCGGTCCGAGATACGAGACCTCGAAAATTGAAATATGAATATTTCATTGTGTGTGACATTGAAAAATCTGCTTTCACTGATCTTTCATTTTCTTAAAACAACGCAATGAAGCGAATGTTCAAATTCGCACGATTTGAATAAAATGTGCAGAGTATATAGAATACCAACCAGATGTAGCAAGCGTTTACTACAATCGACATTGAAACACTAGACTTTCATCTAGCGCCCAAAGAATTGATTGAGCTATGCGTTTAAAGTATAATATTCAAAAAAACGCCGTTTTCACAACGAACTTCGTCATTCGCTCAGGCATCTAGCGATACCGAGCAGATATACATGGCAGTGCTCTCACACAATGCATAAGAGCGCTAAGCGGTTGTAAACCGCGTCACGCTGCTTTTGCACACTGCGCAATATTTTGCGACTAGCTCCGGTCAAACGTTAATGAAACGAATGATCCATCGTTGCGAGACGCTTTAATATTTTATACGTCGTAGGTTATACGACATATCGCACACGTTTCATTCACTAAATAGTAAATGTACGTTAATGATCCTTCCGCAGGTTCACCTACGGAAACCTTGTTACAAACTTTTACTTCCTCTAATAATCAAGTTTGGTCATCTTCCCAGCAACATCGGCAATGTCGAAACGCTGCCGCGCACCGGTCCGAAGACCTCACTAAATTTCAATCGGTAGTAGCGACGGGCGGTGTGTACAAAGGGCAGGGACGTAATCAACGCAAGCTTATGACTCGCGCTTACTAGGAATTCCTCGTTCATGGGGAAGAACTGCAAGCCCCAAGCCCTTCCCTAGCACGAAGAGGCTTCAACGGATTACCGGGACCTTTCGGCCAGGAAAAACCTGCAGATCTCTTCAGTGTAGCGCGCGTGCGGCCCAGAACATCTAAGGGCATCACAGACCTGTTATTGCTCATTTCGTCGTGCGACTAAATGCCACCTGTCCCTCTAAGAAGATATATTTGTACGCCGGTAGTAAGAACCACAACCAACAACGACCGAAGCCAAAGCGGAGGGTCTTTGCGATACCGGAAAGTACGCCTGTTTAGCAGGCTAGAGTCTCGTTCGTTATCAGAATTAACCAGACAAATCGCTCCACCAACTAAGATGGCCATGCACCACTACCCCACCCGAATCAAGAAAGAGCTCTCAATCTGTCAATCCTTCCGGTGTCCGGACCTGGTAAGGTTTCCCGTGTTTGAGTCAAATTAAGCCGCAGGCTCCACTCCTTGTAGTGCCCTTCCGTCAATTCCCTTTAAGTTTCAGCTTTGCAACCATACTTCCCCCCGGAACCCAAAAGCTTTGGTTTCCCGGAAGCTGCCCGCCGAGTCATCGGAGGAACTTCGGCGGATCGCTAGCTGGCATCGTTTATGGTTAGAACTAGGGCGGTATCTGATCGCCTTCGAACCTCTAACTTCGTTCTTGATTGATGAAACACATTTGGCAATGCTTTCGCTTCTGTCCGTCTTGCGACGATTCAAGAATTTCACCTCTAACGTCGCAATACGAATGCCCCCAGTTGTCCCTATTAATCATTACCTCGGAATTCCGAAAACCAACAAAATAGAACCGAGGTCCTATTCCATTATTCCATGCACACAATATTCAGGCGAATGAGCCTGCTTTAAGCACTCTAATTTGTTCAAAGTAAACGTACCGGCCCACCTCGACACTCGGTGAAGAGCACCGTGGTAGGATTTTGAGTTGGGCCGCCTTTTGACGGGCTAAGCCCACCGGTAGGACGTCCCACAGACATGCCAGTTGAACACCGCGAGCGGTGAACCGACAGTGTGGGACACAGATTCAACTACGAGCTTTTTTAACCGCAACAACTTTAATATACGCTATTAGAGCTGGGATTATCGCGGCTGCTGGCACCAGACTGGCCCTCTTATAGATCCTCGTTAAAGGATTTAAAGTGTACTCATTCCGATCACGGGGCCTCGGATGAGTCCCGTATCGTTATTTTTCGTCACTACCTCCCCGTGCCGGGAGTGGGTAATTTGCGCGCCTGCTGCCTTCCTTGGATGTGGTAGCCGTTTCTCAGGCTCCCTCTCCGGAATCGAACCCTGATTCCCCGTTACCCGTAACAACCATGGTAGTCGCAGAAACTATCATCGACAGTTGATAAGGCAGACATTTGAAAGATGCGTCGCCGGTACTAGACCGTGCGATCAGCACAAACTTATTCAGAGTCACCAAGTCAAACGGTGAGCAAGGCAAGCCCGCCACCGATTGGTTTTGATCTAATAAAAGCATTCCTTCCATCTCTGGTCGGAACTCTATTTGCATGTATTAGCTCTAGAATTACCACAGTTATTTAAGTAATGTGGGTACGATCTAAGGAACCATAACTGATGTAATGAGCCATTCGCGGTTTCACCTTAATGTAGCTTGCACTGAGACATGCATGGCTTAATCTTTGAGACAATATATACTACTGCAGGATCACCCGGGTGCTATATATATATATATATATAATATATCATATATCTATATATATATATATATATATATATATATTATATTAATAGCATAGTGCGTAAATGTCCCTCGGCGTCACCCGAGAGACCACACTTTGTATAGAAAAGTTCGATGAATATTTCTAAACAACGAATTTTCTTACATATATATATCTGAGCCGTACGATATTCCCTGAACATAACGAACAGTTTACATCGCGACTAGATATTTTATATATTCTGCGCTTAACACAGAGGCTAGACCTTTAACAACCGTCGAAACGGCGGTCCGTACATGAAATTTGCGGTCCGCAGACCCAGTTAATTTCAAACAGTCTCTTTACCCTTCGTTAGATTTAAAACGTCGGGGCGAATTCATAAAAATTCATCGTTATAACTCACTTTTATTCTCGCTCGGAGAGTATTGAGTTGATTGCATTTGTATATTTGATTTTCCGCATAAGAGTCTTTGCGTCAACGTCACATGCCCGCGGATATGCTGTACAGTATGGTTGAACACTTATAAATAAGGTCCAGAACCCGGCCGCCGAAACCGACATCCGAACATATCCGGCGTATATAATTCCAGACACGGTCTACGACATTATTTAAAGTAACGCCGCTATATAGTTGACAGACTAAAAGTATCGAATATAATGTATAAAATACACCGGAGAATAATATTCGAACCTGCCTGAACAACACAGCGTACTTTAGCCTAAGCTTGCTCGCATCGCACTCGACACGATCTATTCCCCTATATAAGGCGCGCGGCTACAGCGTAAGTATTAGACTGAGTCCCAAGCGACGTGCATTTGACCTGCGGCGAGGGCCTGCTCGCGCTTACGTGTGTGAATCGTCAAGACAAAGTCTGGGAAAATTTCGAACTGCAACCCTTATGATAGAAAAATTTTTGTTGAAATTTTGTTAGATGTTCAAACAGTTTTATATATATGGACAATATGAATTATAGTTAATTATTGAGTTTTTAGGTGTTTTTTGTTTTTTTTTAAACTTTTGTATAAAATTATGTATTTATTGATTTTGATAGATCTCAATGAATATAAAACGAATTTATATATAGTTATATTATTTTTTATAATTATTTGTTTAAATTTTCTAATTTTACAATAAATGTTCAAACCAGTTTTCCTCGATTTTCTCTTAAACCGTAAAAGATACGAAAAAACTTTGTTCGTACGAAAGATGCAGAATAAAATAACGAATAAAATGGTGTTATTTGTAACGAATAAAACGAATGAATGGTTAAGTGTGTTCATATAATTTTCTCGAGATTTTCCGATTTTCCTGAAATTTTACGACGGCAACTCGCCTGTAGGCCACACCGTTCGGAATTCGAAGTTGCGATATATGGGAAAAAAACTAAGAATTTTGAGACTTTTCTAACGATGTATAATACATTATATGTTTTCTTTACAGAAATATCGAATCGTTAAGAGTGTTGCTCCAACCTAGCCGCACTTTGCATTTGACAATTTAACATCTACACATATTGCTCTATAACATCAAAACCGTGAAAGATACGAAAAAACTTTGTTCGTACGAAAGATGCAGAATAAAATTATGAATAAAATGGTATATGAATGGTTAAGTGTGTTCATATAATTTTCTCGAGAATTTCCGATTTTCCTGAAATTTTACGACGGCAACTCGCCTGTAGGCCACACCGTTCAGAATTCGAAGTTGCGATATATGGGAAAAAAACTAAGAATTTTGAGACCTTTCTAACGATGTATAATACTTTATATGTTTCTTAACAGAAATATCGAATCGTGAGGAGTGTTGCTCCAACCTAGACGCACTTTGCATTTTGACAAGTTAACATCTACACATATTGCTCTATAACATCAAAACCGTAAAAGATACGAAAAAACTTTGTTCGTACGAAAGATGCAGAATAAAATTATGAATAATATGGTATATGAATGGTTAAGTGTGTTCATATAATTTTCTCGAGATTTTCCGATTTTTCCTGAAATTTTACGACGGCAACTCGCCTGTAGGCCACACCGTTCGGAATTCGAAGTTGCGATATATGGGAAAAAAACTAAGAATTTTGAGACCTTTCTAACGATGTATAATACTTTATATGTTTTCTCTTTACAGAAATATCGAATCGTGAGGAGTGTTGCTCCAACCTAGCCGCACTTTGCATTTTGACAAGTTAACATCTACACATATTGCTCTATAACATGAAACCCGTAAAAGATACGAAAAAACTTTGTTCGTACGAAAGATGCAGAATAAAATTATGAATAAAATGGTATATGAATGGTTAAGTGTGTTCATATAATTTTCTCGAGATTTTCCGATTTTCCTGAAATTTTACGACGGCAACTCGCCTGTAGGCCACACCGTTCGGAATTCGAAGTTGCGATATATGGGAAAAAAACTAAGAATTTTGAGACCTTTCTAACGATGTATAATACTTTATATGTTTTCTTTACAAAAATATCGAATCGTGAGGAGTATTGCTCCAACCTAGCCGCACTTTTGCATTTTGACAAGTTAACATCTACACATATTGCTCTATAACATGAAAACCGTAAAAGATACGAAAAATTTGTTCGTACGAAAGATGCAGAATAAATTATGAATAAAATGGTATATGAATGGTTAAGTGTGTTCATATAATTTTCTCGAGATTTTTCCGATTTTCCTGAAATTTTACGACGGCAACTCGCCTGTAGGCCACACCGTTCGGAATTCGAAGTTGCGATATATGGAAAAAAACTAAGAATTTTGAGACCTTTCTAACGATGTATAATACTTTATATGTTTTCTTTACAGAAATATCGAATCGTGAGGAGTGTTGCTGCTCCAACCTAGCCGCACTTTGCATTTTGACAAGTTAACATCTACACATATTGCTCTATAACATGAAAACCGTAAAAGATACGAAAAAACTTTGTTCGTACGAAAGATGCAGAATAAAATTATGAATAAAATGGTATATGAATGGTTAAGTGTGTTCATATAATTTTTCTCGAGATTTTCCGATTTTCCTGAAATTTTACGACGGCAACTCGCCTGTAGGCCACACCGTTCGGAATTCGAAGTTGCGATATATGGGAAAAAACTAAGAATTTTGAGACCTTTCTAACGATGTATAATACTTTATATGTTTTCTTTACAGAAATATCGAATCGTGAGGAGTATTGCTCCAACCTAGCCGCACTTTGCATTTTGACAAGTTAACATCTACACATATTGCTCTATAACATGAAAACCGTAAAAGATACGAAAAAACTTTGTTCGTACGAAAGATGCAGAATAAAATTATGAATAAAATGGTATATGAATGGTTAAGTGTGTTCATATAATTTTCTCGAGATTTTCCGATTTTCCTGAAATTTTACGACGGCAACTCGCCTGTAGGCCACACCGTTCGGAATTCGAAGTTGCGATATATGGGAAAAAAACTAAGAATTTTGAGACCTTTCTAACGATGTATAATACTTTATATGTTTTCTTTACAGAAATATCGAATCGTGAGGAGTATTGCTCCAACCTAGCCGCACTTTGCATTTTGACAAGTTAACATCTACACATATTGCTCTATAACATGAAAACCGTAAAAGATACGAAAAAACTTTGTTCGTACGAAAGATGCAGAATAAAATTATGAATAAAATGGTATATAAATGGTTAAGTGTGTTCATATAATTTTCTCGAGATTTTCCGATTTTCCTGAAATTTTACGACGGCAACTCGCCTGTAGGCCACACCGTTCGGAATTCGAAGTTGCGATATATGGGAAAAAAACTAAGAATTTTGAGACCTTTCTAACGATGTATAATACTTTATTGTTTTTCTTTACAGAAATATCGAATCGTGAGGAGTGTTGCTCCAACCTAGCCGCACTTTGCATTTTGACAAGTTAACATCTACACATATTGCTCTATAACATGAAAACCGTAAAAGATACGAAAAACTTTGTTCGTACGAAAGATGCAGAATAAAATTATGAATAAAATGGTATATGAATGGTTAAGTTTTTCATATAATTTTCTCGAGATTTTTCCGATTTTCCTGAAATTTTACGACGGCAACTCGCCTGTAGGCCACACCGTTCGGAATTCGAAGTTGCGATATATGGGAAAAAAACTAAGAATTTTGAGACCTTTCTAACGATGTAAATACTTTATATGTTTTTCTTTACAGAAATATCGAATCGTGAGGAGTATTGCTCCAACCTAGCCGCACTTTGCATTTTGACAAGTTAACATCTCACACATATTGCTCTATAACATGAAAACCGTAAAAGATACGAAAAAACTTTGTTCGTACGAAAGATGCAGAATAAAATATGAATAAAATGGTATATGAATGGTTAAGTGTGTTCATATAATTTTCTCGAGATTTTCCGATTTTCCTGAAATTTTACGACGGCAACTCGCCTGTAGGCCACACCGTTCGGAATTCGAAGTTGCGATATATGGGAAAAAACTAAGAATTTTGAGACCTTTCTAACGATGTATAATACTTTATATGTTTTCTTTACAGAAATATCGAATCGTGAGGAGTATTGCTCCAACCTAGCCGCACTTTGCATTTTGACAAGTTAACATCTACACATATTGCTCTATAACATGAAAACCGTAAAAGATACGAAAAAACTTTGTTCGTACGAAAGATGCAGAATAAAATTATGAATAAAATGGTATATGAATGGTTAAGTGTGTTCATATAATTTTCTCGAGATTTTCCGATTTTCCTGAAATTTTACGACGGCAAACTCGCCTGTAGGCCACACCGTTCGGAATTCGAAGTTGCGATATATGGGAAAAAAACTAAGAATTTTGAGACCTTTCTAACGATGTATAATACTTTTATGTTTTCTTTACAGAATATCGAATCGTGAGGAGTTGCTCCAACCTAGCCGCACTTTGCATTTTGACAAGTTAACATCTACACATATTGCTCTATAACATGAAAACCGTAAAAGATACGAAAAAACTTTGTTCGTACGAAGATGCAGAATAAAATTATGAATAAAATGGTATATGAATGGTTAAGTGTGTTCATATAATTTTCTCGAGATTTTCCGATTTTCCTGAAATTTTACGACGGCAACTCGCCTGTAGGCCACACACCGTTCGGAATTCGAAGTTGCGATATATGGGAAAAAAACTAAGAATTTTGAGACCTTTCTAACGATGTATAATACTTTATATGTTTTCTTTACAGAAATATCGAATCGTGAGGAGTATTGCTCCAACCTAGCCGCACTTTGCATTTTGACAAGTTAACATCTACACATATTGCTCTATAACATGAAAACCGTAAAAGATACGAAAAACTTTGTTCGTACGAAAGATGCAGAATAAAATTATGAATAAAATGGTATATGAATGGTTAAGTGTGTTCATATAATTTTCTCGAGATTTTCCGATTTTCCTGAAATTTTACGACGGCAACTCGCCTGTAGGCCACACCGTTCGGAATTCGAAGTTGCGATATATGGGAAAAAACTAAGAATTTGAGCCTTTCTAACGATGTTAATACTTCATTATGTTTTCTTCTTTACAGAAT
>NW_020538040.1:109014282-109051782 GCF_003426905.1 Ctenocephalides felis
AGTGTTTGCTCCAACCTAGCCGCACTTTGCATTTGACAAGTTAACATCTACACAATTGCTCTATAACATCCAAACCGTAAAAGATACGAAAAAATTTTTCGTACGAAAGATGCAGAATAAATTATGAATAAAATGGTATATGAATGGTTAAGGGGTTCATATAATTTTCCTCGAGATTTTCCGATTTTCCTGAAATTTCACGACGGCAACTCGCCTGTAGGCCACACCGTTTCGAATTCGAAGTTGCGATATATGGGAAAAACTAAGAATTTTGAGACCTTTCTACGATGTATAATACTTTATATTTTTTTCTTTACAGAAATATCGAATCGTGAGGAGTGTTGCTCCAACCTAGCCGCCACTTTGCATTTTGACAAGTTAACTCTATCTACCATATTGCTCTATAACATCAAAACCGTAAAAGATACGAAAACTTTGTTCGTACGAAAGATGCAGAATAAAATTATAATGATAAAATGGTATATGAATAGTTAAGTGTGTTCATATAATTTTTCTCTAGATTTTTCGATTTTTCCTGAAATTTACGACCGCAACTCGCCTGTAGACAACCCGTTCGGAATTCGAAGTTGACGGATATTGTGGGAAAAAACTAAGATTTTGAGACCTTTCTAACGATGTTTAATACTTCATATGTTTTCTTTACAGAAATATCGAATCGTGAGGAGTGTTGCTCGAACCCTAGCCGCACTTTGCATTTTGACAAGTTAACATCTACACATATTGCTCTATAACTCAAAAACCGTAAAAGATACGAAAAACTTTGTTTGGTACGAAAGATGCAGAATAAAATTATGAATAAAATGGTATATGAATGGTTAAGTGTGTTCATATAATTTTCTCGAGATTTTCCGATTTTCCTAAAATTTTACGACGGCAACTCGCCTGTAGGCCACACCGTGCTTGCGATTCGAAGTTGCGATATATGGGAAAAAACTAAGAATTTGAGACCTTTCTAACGATGTATAATACTTTATATGTTTTTTTTACAGAAATATCGAATCGTGAGGAGTGTTGCTCCAACCTAGCCGCACTTTGCTTTTGACAAGTTAACATCTACACATATTGCTCTATAACATCAAAACCGTAAAAGATACGAAAAAACTTTGTTCGTACGAAAGATGCAGAATAAAATTATGAATAAAATGGTATATGAATGGTTAAGTGTGTTCATATAATTTTCTCTAGATTTTCCGATTTTCCTGAAATTTACGACGGCAACTCGCCTGTAGGCCACACCGTTCGGAATTCGAAGTTGCGATATATGGAAAAAAACTAAGAATTTGAGACCTTTCTAACGATGTATATACTTTATATGTTTTTCTTTACAGAAATATTAAATCGTGAGGAGTGTTGCTCCAACCTAGCCGCACTTTGCATTTTGACAAGTTAACATCTACACATATTGCTCTATAACATCAAACCGTAAAGATACGAAAAAACTTTGTTCGTACGAAAGATGCAGAATAAAATTATGAATAAAATGGTATATGAATGGTTATGTGTTCATATAATTTTCTCGAGATTTTCCGATTTTCCTGAATTTTACGACGGCAACTCGCCTGTAGGCCACACCGTTCGGAATTCGAAGTTGCGATATATGGGAAAAAACTAAGAATTTTGAGACCTTTCTAACGATGTATAATACTTTATATTTTTCTTTTTAGAAATATCGAATCGTGAGGAGTGTTGCTCCAACCTAGCCGCACTTTGCATTTTGACAAGTTAACATCTACACATATTGCTCTATAAAATCAAAACCGTAAAAGATACGAAAAACTTTGTTCGTACGAAAGATGCAGAATAAAATTATGAATAAAATGGTATATGAATGGTTAAGTGTGTTCATATAATTTTCTCGAGATTTTCCGATTTTCCTGAAATTTTACGACGGCAACTCGCCTGTAGGCCACACCGTTCGGAATTCGAAGTTGCGATATATGGGAAAAAAACTAAGAATTTTGAGACCTTTCTAACGATGTATAATACTTTATATGTTTTTTTTACAGAAATATCGAATCGTGAGGAGTGTTGCTCCAACCTAGCCGCACTTTGCATTTTGACAAGTTAACATCTACACATATTGCTCTATAACATCAAAACCGTAAAAGATACGAAAAAACTTTGTTCGTACGAAAGATGCAGAATAAAATTATGAATAAAATGGTATATGAATGGTTAAGTGTGTTCATATAATTTTCTCGAGATTTTCCGATTTTCCTGAAATTTTACGACGGCAACTCGCCTGTAGGCCACACCGTTCGGAATTCGAAGTTGCGATATATGGAAAAAAAACTAAGAATTTTGAGACCTTTCTAACGATGTATAATACTTTATATGTTTTCTTTACAGAAATATTAAATCGTGAGGAGTGTTGCTCCAACCTAGCCGCACTTTGCATTTTGACAAGTTAACATCTACACATATTGCTCTATAACATCAAAACCGTAAAAGATACGAAAAAACTTTGTTCGTACGAAAGATGCAGAACAAAATTATGAATAAAATGGTATATGAATGGTTAAGTGTGATCATATAGTTTTCTCGAGATTTTCCGATTTTCCTGAAATTTTACGACGGCAACTCGCCTGTAGGCCACACCGTTCGGAATTCGAAGTTGCGTTATATGGGAAAAAACTAAGAATTTTGAGACCTTTCTAACGATGTATAATACTTTATATGTTTTCTTTTTAGAAATATCAAATCGTGAGGAGTGTTGCTCCAACCTAGCCGCACTTTGCATTTTGACAAGTTAACATCTACACATATTGCTCTATAAAATCAAAACCGTAAGAGATACGAAAAAACTTTGTTCGTACGAAAAATGCAGAATAAAATTATGAATAAAATGGTATATGAATGGTTAAGTGTGTTCATATAATTTTCTCGAGATTTTCCGATTTTCCTGAAATTTTACGTCGGCAACTCGCCTGTAGGCCACACCGTTCGGAATTCGAAGTTGCGATATATGGGAAAAAAACTAAGAATTTTGAGACCTTTCTAACGATGTATAATACTTTATATGTTTTCTTTACAGAAATATCGAATCGTGAGGAGTGTTGCTCCAACCTAGCCGCACTTTGCATTTTGACAAGTTAACATCTACACACATTGCTCTATAACATCAAAACCGTAAAAGATACGAAAAAACTTTGTTCGTACAAAAGATGCAGAATAAAATTATGAATAAAATGGTATATGAATTGTTAAGTGTGTTCATATAATTTTCTCGAAATTTTCCGATTTTCCTGAAATTTTACGACGGCAACTCACCTGTAGGCCACACCGTTCGGAATTCGAAGTTGCGATATATGGGAAAAAAACTAAGAATTTTGAGACCTTTCTAACGATGTATAATACTTTATATGTTTTCTTTACAGAAATATCGAATCGTGAGGAGTGTTGCTCCAACCTAGCCGCACTTTAAATTTTGACAAGTTAACATCTACACATATTGCTCTATAACATCAAAACCGTAAAAGATACGAAAAAGCTTTGTTCGTACGAAAGATGCAGAATAAAATAACGAATAAAATGGTATATAAATGGTTAGGTGTGTTCATATAATTTTCTCGAGATTTTTTAATATTTCGTTGCTAAGAACAAAATTTCAAGTCAGTTATCCCTATGGCAACTTTTCAGTTGCTTCGCGTTTCAAGTCAGTTATCCCTATGGTAACTTTTCGGTTGCTTCGTGTTATAAGTCAGTTATTTCTATTGTAACATTGCAGATATATATTAAATTATTACTGAAATTTCGTTTAAAACATTATGTATACATATGATTGTATAGTATTACTTGTCGTCAACGATCATACCACGTTGAATATACCGGTTCTCGTCCGATCACCGAAGTCAAGCAACATCGGGCGTGGGTAGTACTTAGATGAGAGACCGCTTGGGAACACCACGTATCGTTGACTTTTTGCCCTAGTATTTTACCGATGTTAAGTCAAATTATAAATAGTACATACTCTCGGTATAAACTGTTAAAATCTTTAATAGAGATGAGAAAATAGTTTATGTAAAATGAAATAATATATATATATATATATATATATATATATATATATATAAATACTGCATATTTTGTTATAAAAGATATAAATATACTGAATATTTTGTTATAAAAGATTCGAAATATTCATGGGTTGAAAGTTACTACTTATTTAGAGTATATTACAAAAATTAAATAAAAATAGCAACTTACACGTATTTTGCAAATTGACAACTTGCACGCATTCTGCAAATTGACAACTTGCACGCATTTTGCACATTGGCAACTTGTACGCGTTATGCATTATTGACAACTTACACGTACTTTGTTTGATTGGAAACTTGTACGCATTTGATTTGATATGTAACTTGTATGCATTTTATATAATTGGTAACTTGTACGCATTTCTAGAGAACTCGGCGAAAAACATTCTCCCTTATAAAGAAAAAATTATATAAAATATATAATCACATATTCTAAATAAGAAATACCAAATGTTTCTCTTTAAAATTACAATTTTCTCGCCAATTATAAAGCATATTGAAAACAATTTAGCTTGTCTTTAAGAAATAATGAATATATCAAATATTTCCATAGAGGCGAGTTTTATGTAAAATAGCTAGAGGTACCAAAGAAGTGCCGTGTGCTTTGCGTCGAAAAATTGTGCATACTGTAACCGGCTACAACGTAAGGCTTAAGGCTTATGCTCTAATAGCGTGGGGTGACGTCAAGCCAACATGACGAATCCCCAAGCCAAGGGCTGAGTCTCAACAGATCGCAGCGTGGTAACTGCTCTACCGAGTACAACACCCCGCCAGGTACCTAAGTCGTTTACAAACGATTCCGAGTCTCGACATCGAACTAGTGACCCATGATCGACCGCTATAGGCAGGACAGATATAACGGATGGATACCGCCACTGTCCAGCGCCTCATTCGGCTGAAAATGGCTCGTGCGATAAACGGCGTGTGCCGAATACCTGATAAATCACATTGTATTGAGCCTTTCGACTCACGAGACTCCTAGAGATATCGTTGCTTAATTTGTCTAGAAAGGATACGGCCTTAGAGGCGTTCAGGCATAATCCCACGGATGGTAGCTTTGCACTACCGGCCGCTCGACCAAGTGCGTGAACCAAATGTCCGAACCTGCGGTTTCTCTCGTACTGAGCAGGATTACTATCGAATTGACGATTCATCAGTAGGGTAAAACTAACCTGTCTCACGACGGTCTAAACCCAGCTCACGTTCCCTATTTGTGGGTGAACAATCCAACGCTTGGCGAATTCTGCTTCGCAATGATAGGAAGAGCCGACATCGAAAGATCAAAAAGCAACGTCGCTATGAACGCTTGGCTGCCACAAGCCAGTTATCCCTGTGGTAATTTTTCTGACACCTCTTGCTGAAAACTCTTCAAGCCAAAAGGATCGATAGGCCGTGCTTTCGCAGTCCCTGTGCACACTGAACAACGGGATCAAGCCAGCATTTGCCCTTTTGCTCTACGCGAGGTTTCTGTCCTCGCTGAGCTGGCCTTAGGACACCTGCGTTATTATTTGACAGATGTACCGCCCTAGTCAAACTCCCGGCCTAGCAATTTCCTCGAATCGGATCACGCTAGAGTATAGTTGGCGATCGGCGCGAAGCCTCACACCACTCTTACACGCTTGGCTCTAGAAAACCGTGACAGTCGAAACGAAAGTTCTCGACGCACGCTTTCCGCCCAATCAAGTAAGTAAAGAAACGATGAAAGTAGTGGTATTTCACCGACGATATTGCTATCTCCCACTTATGCTACACCTGTCATGTCTCCTTACAATGCCAGACTAGAGTCAAGCTCAACAGGGTCTTCTTTCCCCGCTAATTTTTCCAAGCCCGTTCCCTTGGCAGTGGTTTCGCTAGAAAGTAGATAGGGACATTCATTCATTCATTCCATTAATTATTTGTTCTTATTCCATATAGCTCCGAGGACCTTTGGCCGTCAGTGGGCTGACGTTTCCATCCCTAACCACGTGGATGCGGTCCTGCCTTTCCAGCTTTAGTTTTGATTTAGGTTTTAGCTTTGGTTTTGCACTGCATTTCTGGTTTTAATGGCTTGTGCTGCAAAAGCAACAAGCCCCAGGTAATTGGCTTTGGTTTCCAGGTACACATCAAGGTTTGTGTTCCCTGCTATTTCAAAGAGGCTTTGCCTTCTTAATTCATCATATCTGTCGCACATGACCAGCATGTGCGCGCTTGTCTCGCTTTCTCCACAGAAGGGACATTTGTCGTCTTCTGTGGCGCCCCTTGTGTAAAGTGTGTGCCTAAACGGACCGTATCCGGTCAGAATATACACGCACTCCCTACTGGGTTTAAACCACTTGTTCCTTGTAGCGTATGTTATATCGCCAATGAAACCGTAGGTTATCCTACCCGTATTTGCCAATTCCCATCTTTTCTGCCATACCAGCTTTATTGCTTCATTTATCATTTTAACCTCTAGATTGAGGGTTTCCCTGCTTGGGTTCGCTATTGGGTTGTACTTATAATTGTTCCAGCTAATTTTCTCATTTCTTTTTACAAGGTTTATGATGCCTTGTTGTGTAATCTCTAGGTCTAGTGGCATTTTGCCACTTATTGTTTGTAAAGCATTTGTTGCGGTGGTACGGCACGCCTTGGTGAGTGTCAGCAGAATTATTCTTTGCGCGGCGTTCAAGTTTCTAAGGTTGTGCGTGTGGGACGACTTGTCGAACCACGCAGCAGCGCCGTATGTTGCTATAGGTATTACCACTGCTTTGTACAAAGTGTCAAGGGTGCCTCTTTTAAGGCCCCATTCCTCCTTTGCAACCCTCCTGATTTTCAGGATGAAGCTGACTAGTTTCTCCCTCAGAAACTTAGTGTGCGCTACAAAGTTTAGCCTGTTGTAATTATTTATATATTTATAATATATATAGTTATAATCTATGGTAATTCCCAAGTATCGCACTTCTTTTGCATATTTCAGGCTATTGTTGTCAACTTTAATAATCGGTTATCTGCCTTCATTAAATTTGCCCTTTATCATCATTGCGACGGTTTTTCCACTGCTGACTCTCACTTTATGCGTCACGCACCAGTCCTCAACGCATTTAAGAGCCATAGTACCAGTTCTCTGCAGATCATTTCTGGAGTTTCCTTTAATTATTAACGCCCAATCATCTGCGTATGCAACGGGTTCTACAGTTTCTCCTAGCTGAGCTAGGCCGTCTAGAAGAACGTCCATGCAGAAGTTCCATGCAACAGGACCAATTATTGATCCTTGTGGACATCCCTTCTGCATGCTTCTTCCAACCTTCTTTGTGTTGCCTCTTACATAGGCGCTTCGCCTTTTAAAGTAGTCCTTGACTATGTTTACCATATGGCTGCTGCAGTTTGCCTGCGTCAGCCTATGTGTGATGGCGGGCCACCACAGGTTATCGAAGGCACCTTCAATATCCACAAATATAGCAAGTACATACTTTATATTCGTTGCCATGCATTTTCTAAACGTTAGCAGTGCGTCCTCCGTGGAGACGCCTGCCTTAAAGCCAAATTGTCGTGCATTGCACATGTTCATTTCTGTATAATTTGTCTTAATACGCTCTACGAGTATTTTCTCGTAGATCTTTCCCATCACTGGCAGAAGGGCGATTGGACGGTATGATTTGGCAAGCCTTCTGTTTTCACTCCCTCGTTTGGGAATTAGACATAGGTTTGCCTGTTTCCAATCGGTAGGAAAACTGCCATCTTGGAAGCATTTATTTAGTGTACTAAGGATTGCTTGTTTGTTATGACTCCATAATTTTTTAATTATTTCGCCAGTGAAGCTGTCTTCTCCTGGGGCTTTTTTATCTTTTAGTTTTAGTAATGCCCGTTCTACATCGACAGAGTCGATGATTGGTTCGAGGTTCTGGTTTCGATATTGGCGTATATTTTCTCTAATTTTAATGTGATCAGCGTTCTCTTGCTGATCATCTGTCGGCAGGCACTTTTTAAGAAGGACGTTTACAGTTTCTTCCCATGTTTCACTGAAGTTCCCGGGAGGAAGTTCTAGTGAGCGTAGAGAAGCCTTCTTGTTTATTTTATCGCATACAAATTTGTATACTATACTCCAGGGATCTTCGTTACCAACGCTTGTCACAAAGTCTCTCCATGAGGTTGTTTTGCGTTCTCTAATTTCTCTGACATAGTTATTTCTTGCCCTTTTGTATGCCTGCACTTTGATTGGTACGTCATCAAGACATAGTCTCTTGGCCCGCAAGAGACACTTTTTGGTTCTATTAGTTTCCCGCCTTAGACAAGTCAGCTCCTCCGACCACCATGGCATGACCTTGCTTCCGGCTTTCCTTTTGGGCATGGATTTGTCACAGATTGCTTTTAGCTTTCTGTTAAATATCTTAATAGCCCTATTTGGGTCTAACCTCTGCAGAGACTCCAGACTTTGTTGGTCAAATTCCCTCTCCACCAGTTCCCCGAACCTGTCCCACTTAGCCTTTCTTGTGTTATAGCCTGTTTGGTTCTTTATTTGCCTTGTGACTGATGCTTCAAGCACTACTTCAAATGTTAAAAGGCTGTGATCACTGGTGGTCGCTATATCACTCACATTCCAGTTGATCACTTTTGAAGACATATTCGGGGTTGTAAGTGTTACGTCTATATTTGTGTCCCCAGCTTCACTTTGGTATGTGTAGTTGTGACTAGGCTCATTCAAAACAACTAGGTTGTTAGAGGCAATCCACTCCTCTAGTTCCTTACCTCTGCTATCCAGAGTCTTGGAAAACCACAAACCAGATTTTGCATTTGCGTCTGTGGTGACTATGATGCGGCGGCCGGCCAGGTTCCTGAGGATTCTGTCCAGCTTTCGCAGGAAGCTACTTATGTCGACTGAGAACTGCATGTAGCAGTTTACGAGATACAAGCTTTCTTTATAAGTGCATATCTCTACGCACATTATATGATCACATTCCAGCTCTGACCTTTGAAAAATATCGTATTCTCGTTCTTTTACTACGATTGCAACCCAAGGATTGGTCGTTTCCGGTTGTAGTACTCTCAGTCCTGCTGAGGTGTACCCTTTTATCATGCCCCTTATTTAATAAGGTTCTTGAATACACAGTATGTCAAGTCCTAACTGATGAAAAATAAGTTCTAGGTTGGCTGCTGCGGATTTAGATCTTTGTGCGTTAACTTGGGCTGCTTTTAGTCCCATGATATTTTATTTTTGTAAATTTGAAGCTGTTTCTCGTACTCAGGACATAACTTCCAAGTCACCTTGTGGCCTGTCTCCTTGCGTTTATTTCTTACGCAGTTTACGCATTTTGCGTCTTGCTCTTTGGAGCAGTCACTCGTGGTGTGTTCACTGCTGCCACAATTCTCACAAACAGGTTTCTCGATTCTGCATACTCTCGCTATGTGTCCATATGCATGGCACTTATAGCAACGAGGAATTTTTACATACTCGCTGAGCCTGTATGTACGCCAGTCCATGTAGACTCTGCCCTCGTTGAGTAGTCTACTGGCGTGCTTTCCGGGTAATTGGATTACCCAGTTGTTTTTACCAAATTTTGTTCTGAATTTGGTTACCACTTTGCACTCCTTTCTTAGAAGCTCTGCCTCTGCTTCCTCTAAGTGTTCAAAGTTTTTCAGAATTAGACAGTCCAGGAAGTTTTCTTCCTGGCAGTCTTCTTCTACATCATACATAATTATTTGTGGTTGTAGCTTTTTGGGCTCTTCCACAACTAATTTTTGCGCACTCAAATTTGCTCTCTTAATTATTTCTATGTCTCGCTTAGTTTGAACCTCTAAGACAACTCCTTTATTTCGGAGTTGCCGTATGCCTCTGACTTTTATTTGCTTACTAATATCTTTAAGACCAGTTTTTACGTGGTCTTTTATTTCGTCATTCGATCTCCTGTCTGTTTTGTCACATTCAGGCTTAATATATATGAATTCGCTTTTTGGTTTCTGTTGCACTGTTTGCGTTGGGACTTTTGGGTTGGGTGCTCTAGATGCCACATTTGCATATGACATGTTTGTGGTTCTTTTTTTATAATTGGTCTCTATTTTTCCGCGCTCTAAAATTTCTTTTTGAAGCATAAGCTCCAAATTTGACCATTTTTCAAGGATAAACTTAATTGCGCCTTTGGACACTTTGTTCGAATCATTAAAGAGAAAACTTTCAAGTTGTTCTCTTTCAATTTTAACTTTACTCAAACTATCCGCAGATAGATTGCTTGTGCTCTCTTTAGGGATTGTATCCCCCTTCTCCACCACTTTCTCTTTAGGGGTTTTATCTCCCTTTTCCACCATTTTCTCTTTGGGGGTTGCATCCCCTTTTTTAGCCACTTTCTTTTTAGGGGTTGTGTCCCCCTTCTCCAGCACTTTCTCTTGATTTTTGGCTTTTGCCTTTTGGGCAGCGGCCGTTTTGGACAACAAGTTGTCCGTTTTAGTTTTAAGTTTTTGGGTGCTCATTATTGTTCCCACGAGTATAGGAGATTAACAGTCGACCCAGGTAGCGCTCCCAGTGCCTTGGCAAGCCTGTTACTGCCGAGGTGTCGGCTGGTGCCTCGGAGTTGGTCGCTCAGGGCTGTATTTCCTCACAGCCATTCACTCCGTCGGCGCGCACCCTACCTTAGAGTTGAGGGTGTTTTTTATAGAGGATCCTTCCTCGTGACCCGGGCGATTAAGCCAAGGACCCCGTTCTCCAGAGACATAACCTAGAGCTTGCGGTATGTGCCGCTTTTATGTGGGGATCAAAGGGGTCTGCAGGCGGAGTTAGTAGATAGGGACAGTGGGAATCTCGTTAATCCATTCATGCGCGTCACTAATTAGATGACGAGGCATTTGGCTTTTTTTTTTTTTTTTTGGCTAGGAGGGGAATGCTGTTTACGCACACTGGTCGCCAGGTTGACCAGGTAGTGTGGGACTCGGCCCAAAGGCAATACCCACTAAACCTAACTCCTAGTATTGTGCCTGGAAGATGGTGGCGCAGGCAGCACGCATCAATATACTTGTTCATCCAATTCCCTGTCTTTTCTTCTTAACTGTCGTTGTTTTTGACCATTTCGCGAACCCATTCAGTCCTCCGATGATAACTCTAGTTGAAACAATTTTGAGTTTGTCCTTCCCAAGTATTTTATTTGATGTTAGGAACTCCGCCGATTTTTCATACCAAACACCCCCGCTGTTAAGGGTTATCGTGTTGAAGTTTACCTCAGTTGCATTATACCTTGTCCTTATCATGTCTACCAGCGGCTTGTAATAATCTATCTTCCTCTTATGTGAAGCTGCCAAGTCGGCAGAGCTTCCTACTATTTGGGTGTCTAATACTATGACCTTTCCGTCCTGTGCCGCTATTAGGTCAGGCTTCCTAGTTCTTTCGGTTGTTTTGAAGAATGACTCAAGATCAACTTGTAAGTGAGACTTCTCTAGCGCGCTCTTTACATAGTTGGTTACTGCATTGTGGCGTTCAATGCGTTGGCGATGGCTTCTGTAACAAGTTTGGAGTACATGATCCAGTGTCTCCAAGGCATTACAACCTGCCCTGCAGTATCTGTCCTCCATTTTCCCTCTCGTTGTACGTGACCGTGAAGTCTCTGCCAGTGAGAAGTTTGTTGCCCTCTGTAATCCATCGAGGGTTTCCGTCCACTGACTTATGAAGTGTGCGGGCCCATTTCTCATCCAATTCTTTTTGAGAGCTTATGACGGTGTTGTTGTCATGTAGCATTTTCTCACATTTTGCGATCTCGAGCTTGTGGAAGCTTGAGTCGGTAGAGTTCAAGTTCTGGATTCTATTTTTGCGTCTAAGGGGTACGAGCCACCTAAGGGATGGAATTGATAATCCGCCCTCTCTACAGTGGGCATAAAAGTACGCTAATGTTACGTCATTGGGTAGTCTTAGCCATGATCTTATGGCTTTTCTTATCAGTCCGTCCAGCGTTTTGAGGTACCCGATTTTTAAATGACCCAATACTAGTTGGTGGAGTATTCTGGGTATGCCTACAGTTCGTAGTGCAAAAAGTCTTTGTTGACGTTTTAACGGTGCCTTAGTTAATTTGTCAATGATTGTTAGTAATTTTAATCTCATGTTCCCTAGGTTTGCACCTTCGGGATTAAACTGGACACCGAGGTAGCTCCAGCTATCCACTCTTGTGAGTGCGGGTAGTGTTTGACCGTTGCAGCTAAATGTAGTTGTTTTATCTATAATCGACTTCTTGACGTGCAGCACGTTCTTGACCGTAACTGTAAATGACTTGTTATTGTTTATAATTTAGCCACAGTTAGACATGTATTGACCGGCATAATCTAATAACTTCTGCAAACCTCCGACCGACAATGCTACCAGGACTAGGTCGTCGGCAAAGGCAAGAATATTGTAGAAGCATCCGTCAACATTGACCCCGATTTCTGGTAGGGTTCTTTCAATCATCCTGTTCATGATCATGTTAAAGAGGACCGGAGACAGAGGATCCCCCTGCTTGACACCGCACCTCGGACTAATGGGATCCGAGGTGAAGCGGCCAAACCGCTTTAAGAGAGTCATAGTTACTCCCGCAGTTTACTCGCGCTTGCTTGAATTTCTTCACGTTGACATTCAGAGCGCTGGGCAGAAATCACATTGCGTCAACCCCCGCTAGGTCCATCGCAATGCTTTGTTTTAATTAGACAGTCGGATTCGCCTAGTCCGTGCCAGTTCTGAGCTGACCGTTGAATGGCGGCCGAAAAGTACGACTGACCGACCGAAGCCGGCACAGAAACCTCGCAGCAAGAAAAATCCGCAGGGGGCCTAGACACGGGACCGAGCTCGGATCTAAGTCACAAGGACAATTTCACCTCGCGCAGGCCCGGCACATCGGCCTACGCCCGCTTCCCAACCAAGCCCGGCACGCCCCGATCCTCAGAGCCAATCCTTATCCCGAAGTTACGGATCCAATTTGCCGACTTCCCTTACCTACATTTATCTATCGACTAGAGGCTCTTCATCTTGGAGACCTGCTGCGGATATGGGTACAAACCGCCGCGACTCCTACCGTGGCCCTCTCCTGGATTTTCAAGGCCCGAGGGGAAGATACGGACACCGCCGCAACAGCGGTGCTCTTCGCGTTCCAAACCCTATCTCCCTTCTAGAGGATTCCAGGGAACTCGAACGCTCATACAGAAAAAAAAACTCTTCCCGCATTTCCCGACGGCGTCTCCGGGTCATTTTGGGTTACCCCGACGAACTCTCTTGCGAGGGCCCGACTTGTGAACGGTTCCGCTGCCGGATTCCGGAATAGGAACCGGATTCCCTTTCGCCCGATTGGTGTGAAATTTTATTCAAAATAAAATACACCAACATCAACATAGGATTTCTCCTGGGGCTTAGGATCGACTGACTCGTGTGCAACGGCTGTTCACACGAAACCCTTTTCCACGTCAGTCCTCCAGGGCCTCGCTGGAGTATTTGCTACTACCAACAAGATCTGCACCGATGGCGGCTCCAGGCAGGCTTACGCCCAAACCCTTCTGCGCATACCACCGCGACCCTCTTACTCACCAGGGCGTCAAAACGAACTATTATGAACGTTTCTCATGCCCTGGCGGCCGAGTATAGGCACGACGCTTCAGCGCCATCCATTTTCAGGGCTAGTTGCTTCGGCAGGTGAGTTGTTACACACTCCTTAGCGGATTCCAACTTCCATGGCCATCGTCCTGTTGTCTTAAGCAACCAACGCCTTTCATGGTATCCCATTAGCGTCGTTTAGGCGCCTTAACTCGACGTTTGGTTTATCCCACAGCGCCAGTTTTGCTTACCAAAAATGGCCCACTAGGCACTCTGATCCAAATCTCTGGCTTCACTATTCAAGCAAGCCAGAGATCTCACCCATTTAAAGTTTGAGAATAGGTTGAGGTCGTTTCGGCCCCAAGGCCTCTAATCATTCGCTTTACCGGATGAGACTCGCTCATCGAATGCCAGCTATCCTGAGGGAAACTTCGGAGGGAACCAGTTACTAGATGGTTCGATTAGTCTTTCGCCCCTATACCCAGTTCCAACGATCGATTTGCACGTCAGAATCGCTACGGTCCTCCATCATGGTTTCCCCTGACTTCGACCTGACCGGGCACAGTTCACCATCTTGCGGGTCCTAGCGTGTACGCTCTAAGTGCGTCTCTTCTCGCAATGAGAGTGAGACGCCTCGGGATTGCAAGCACGCATCCGTAGATGCGGTCCGTCATCCCTCAGTTTACTTAAGCAAACCTTTACGTTCATTGCGCCTTTAGGTTTTGTATTTCCGAATGACTCGCGCACATGCTAGACTCCTTGGTCCGTGTTTCAAGACGGGTCCTGAAAGTACCCAAAGCAATAGCATCGCTGACCGGTAATAGAGTCCGTTCGAAAACACGGTAGCTATCAGCTCGAGGCGGCATCGATGCCGGACTAGGTCCAACGGCCAATAACTGTCCGTGCTTGCAACCGGCCGAACGCTTAAAAGCGACCCTATACCATATCATTTATACCGTCTGACAGTCGGCCGGAGCACGCGGGGTCTGGCGCAAATAAATTCGTGACAGGCTACTGCCGCGGTCGTAGATCGACACCAAACGGGTCGCGACGTATTATAAAATATTCTTATATGTGAAAATGATGCATGAATAACGAATAATTATTTTAAAAATTATTTAATCAAGATAAATTATTAATTTTTAGTTCTACTAATTAAAATTAAAATAATTTTGTTTACTATTTATAAAATTAAACAATAAATAAATATAGTAAAATACTGCTCTAAATTACACTAAATTTGCGGATAAATTACAGAATATTCGAGCAAAAATTTATTTTCTATATAAAATTCGAAAACCGGTTAAAACCGGTTTTTTAGTGAAATTTAAATTCGAAAACCGGTTTTCTGAAATGTCGGTTTTTGTATAAACCCTAGTCACGATGTTGGTTCGCGATGTATGCGCCCAAACTACTGAACCGATTTTAAATTTTATTGGCTCATCGTGTGCGTATATATCCAACTTATGTTATAGGAAATTTTGAAAAGTAAACTTAAAATATAAATATATAATTTTTAATAATTGGCAGATATATACAAATAAATATCAGGAATTTAAAACAAAAAAGTGAAGAGAGAAATTCACAATGGCGTGAATATTGCGGCAAAAATATAGAAATAGAAGAAATTAAAAAAATGTAAATAATCCATGAGGAGCTAGTTAAAAATCTGAGAGAAAAGAAAAGGAATAAAGAATGTGATGATCTAGAGGAAGTTGTGGTGGAATTTGTCAACACGCGCGGCAAACAGTGGCGCTTGCTAGACGTTGCAAATAAGAGACGACTTACACGGTTGTTATATGAGCGCGAGCGTGTTCTTGCTCAGATTTTTTCTACTTTTGAATATGTTCTACCACATGAAATAAAACAAAATTTTGGACCATGAAAGAAAATTGAATAGCCTTTCTAATGATACTAATTAAAAATTAGTCCAAACAACCGCTCTACCCGAAAATTCAAAACAAAAAATTATTTTTACTTTTTCATGCACTAAAAAACAATTATTAAACAATATTTGTTATTAATAATATAGTACACACCGATGTAAATAGAATGGCGTTATTAGTTTGTCGATATATTTCACAGTAGCGACAAAAAACGACTTTGAAAAAAGGGGCCACTTTCACACATTTTCTATGATATCTCGGCCAAATGGTGAGCTAGGGATTTGAAATTTGGTATATCGGATTTTCTCGAAAGTATTTATAAAATGGCATCAAAATTATTTAAATACCAGGGTGGGGCCCATTCTGTATGGAAACACGCTCATACCTTTTAAAAAAGGTATGGATTTAATTTATGAGAAGTTTAATTGTGTAGAAGTTAGAAATATTAGTGAACAACAAAATAAAGTTGGTTTTGATAATAATAACAAAAATTGAAAATATTAAAATTAGAAGAAAATTTTAAAACTTTTAAACAGTTAAGTTTAAATTAAAAACAAATCTATACATTTTATTATGCATTTTTTACAGTGGAACATTATATCGTTTAATTCTAACAAAGAAAGTTTGGAAATCTTTATATATCACAATAAAACTGATGTTATATTATTATCAGAATCTTGGTTCAAATGGAACCGACAGTACAATTTAAAAAATTATAATATAATCAGAACTGACAGATATGACGGAAAAGGTGGAGCGGCTATAATTATTAACGAAAGAGTAAACTATCAGATTGTAAATATTGATATTGGAGAAATAGATATAAGCAAAGTTCAATTATGTGCAATTTCAATAATATTAGGAGATAAAAAAATATATTTGTTATCAATATATATATCGCCAGGTACACTCATTACAAAACAACAATGAAAATATTTATTTGAGAATATTCCTGGGGATGTAACTACAATGATAATTGCGGAATGAATTTAATGGAATCAATAGAAGAGTGCAATTTATTTGTATTGAATAATGGTTTCCCAACTCTGGTGTTTAAAAACATTAAAATTGTAGTTGATGTTACCGCGTGCTCTGCTGAAATATTCCATTTAATAACATGGAAAGTAATAAAGGAAAACTTAGGCTCCGATCATTATCCTATTTATTTTTATTTGGATATAATGAGGAATAATAGGATATTGATTTCCAATAGAAAATGGAATTGTGGTAAAGCTGATTGGCAAAAATACAAAACTAGTTGGTATTGGTATTTTGCCTTGAGGCAAGTTACATGAACTTCCCGAAATGTGTAAATAATCGACTTAATCACTGGAAAATAAATTACTTTGTGAGTGATTATAAGTATTCCGAGTTGATTTATTACACATCATTGCAAACGAACAATCGAACACGTTAACTCAGAGTATTTTCTAAAAGCAAATTTTCAAAAATCAACAATTTTTATAATTGAACCATTTTCAAGATTTTCACTCAAAACTAATCAGTACCATTCCCAATTAATCTTTCGCAAATTTTTTGATTTTTTAAAATCGGTTCGGTAGTATGAGCTTAAATGTGGACGAAAAGTTTAACACTTTTTTACAAATTACAAAGAAACGGCTTGGCAGATCGTCGCACAAAACTGACAAGCGATAATCCTCATCGAAATACATCAAATGGCTTTTAAATTTCTGAAACCGGTTCAGGCGTTTTTGAGAAAACGTCGATGAAAAGTCTAATTTTGACATATGCCAAAAAAACGATACCAATTTTTGCAAACTTTGACGAATTTTCAAAGTTAAACCAATTGTAGTAGGGCCGTAATATTTTAGTATGATCTAGAAGACTATAGTATCTACTGTCAAAAAAATAATAATAATAATTGTTGAAAAATTTTTTTGAACACTTTATTACAAGAAAACGGCCCGGCCGATCTTTACTAAAAACTAATCAGCACGATTCCCAATCAATATCTTTCAAACGGTTTTTGAATTTTCATAACCGGTTCAGAATTGCGGGCTAAAACGTAGACAAAATTTTTTTCACTTTTTTGCTATTTATAAAGAAACGTCTAGACCGATCGTCCCACAAAACTGACAAACGATAGTCCTCGTCGAGATACATCGAATGGCTTTTAAATTTTTGAAATCGTCCCAGCTGTTTTCGAGAAAACGTCGATTTACGGCAAAAAAATCTGTTCACATACACACACACATACTTTTTCCAAATTTGGTCTCATTCGATAAAGAATGGCTTGAAACGTCGAGAAAACATAAAATTAGCGATTCGGATTTTTTGATGAAAACATAAACTTCTCCATCGGAAAGTTAATAATGTTTGAACAAGAAATCTTATCTTTGGGCAATATTTTAAATAATAATATTCATGGAAACTTTAGAAGAAATTTGAGTATAGAAAATTTTCTTCGGTGTAATAAAATTAAAGCTAAAGGTCGCAAAGAACTAAAAATAAAGAAAAAAGAAAGCTGGTGTAAATTTGTCAACAATCTAAATCCTAATACCCCATCTAAAATTATTTTTAAAATGGTTAAATCAATGAAAAACTATATTTCACAGAATGAGAAGAATTCAGAGTTGTTTAATGATAAGTAGTGGAAGAGGTAGTTGATAATATTGCGCCCTTTGGAGTGGGTAATGATATTGGTAATTATCTCAAAGGAAATTGAGTAACAAGTCCGGTAGAAGAGTCATAATTAAACCATTTTCATTATGGAAATTAAAAAAATCTTAAATTATTAATAAGTTTTGGCTGTCACCGAATAAAGTCTCTGATTGGAATAAATATAGAATTATTCTAATTAAAAAGAAGAGCAATAATTCTGATTATAGCAATGCATATAGAACAACGACTTTGGCGTCATGTATTGCTAAAATAAAAGATAAGATGATAAAAAGAAGAGTCGAGTGGTGGATTGAAAATAATCAGTTACTTCATAAAAGCCAATATGGCTTTAGAAAAGGATTGGGCACGCAAGATAGTCTAAGTATATTTTGCACAGACATACATCTAGCCTTTTCAAGAAACACTTATGTCGTTGCACTTTTTTGCGATATAAAGCGTGCATACGACAACGTAGTACGGGAAAATTAGCAGAAAGTCCTTTACATGCTGGCTTACCAGGAAAGTTGATCAATGCTATGATATATTCTACCTTTCATAGATTGGAAGAGTTCTTCGAAAGGGTCTGCCTCAAGAAGCTAACCTTAGTCCCTTATTATATGCTCTATATGTACGGGATATAGAAGGTATATGGTTGGAAGGTACGAAAATTCTACAATATGCAGATAATTTATTGATTTATATTGAAAAAGATAATTTGGAATAGGCCATCGATATGATGTCTATGAATATGGAATTGCTGCATATTTGGTTGAATGAGATAGGTTTGGAACTATCAGATGATTAATGCTCCATAGGAATTTTTACGAGGCAAAAAGTTCCCAGCTTGTATTTCAAGTCCATATAATACAATAAAAATTCAGAGCTATAATAAATTCTTAGGTATATATTTCGATCAAAAATGACTTTTAAATATCATATTAATTATATCAAGAAAAGAATGGAAAAAAAGATCAATCTAATGAAATTAATAAACAGTACTTGGTGGGGTTTCCTATCATATCTATTAATTCATATAATTCAATAATTAGATCAATACTGGAATATGGTAGCATAATTTTTAGACATTCTAATATGGTAAATGAGCTTGAAAAAATTCAATACAAACGTTTAAGATTTTGCGCAGGTATGATGAGATCGACACCAACAAATGTACTGTTATTAGAAACTGGAGTGATGCCATTAAAAGTTAGATATAAATGATTGAGTGACAAATACATGTTGAAAAAAAAATTTTTAAATCATCTTTTTTTAATTCATGACAAAATTAGTGATTTAAATAATGCATGTGAACGTAATATTTATTGATTGAATAAAAAAATACCTAATATTATTCAGAGTTTTAGAGAAGTAATTAAATATCAAGAAAGTATATATTCATTCAGCATTCACCCTTATTATAATGAAATCTATTTTGACAGTTATATATTTGATAATATTATAAATATTGATATATTGAAATTTGTTAATAATAATTCAGACGTAGAAGTTATATTTACGGATGGATCTAAAGATATGGACAATGTAGGTTTTGCTATATATAAAGAAACCGATTAAACAAATAAATGTTACAAACTACCAGGGTCTGTTTCTATCTATACAGCGGAGTTATTTGCGATTAAGAAGGCCATAAAAAAGGTAAAGAAAAGAATTATAATAAAACAATTATAATTACTGACAATATGAGCTTTATCAAGAAATTATAAGTGTTTTCTTAGAGATCTAAACTTAGAAGAAAAAAAAAATTGATATCTTGCATGATTTGGAGAACATTGAAGAAAATGGAAAGGATATAAGAACAGGATGGATAAAAGGTCACTCCGAAAATTGCAGGAAACGAAAAAGCTGATGAACTAGCCAAATATGCTTGCTTAAAAGGAATTGAATATAACCAAGTGTTAAATAAAGATATAGTAAAAATTGTGAAAAATAAAGCAGTGAATAGTAGGAAAATGTACTGGCAAATAACATCAAGATATAAAGGAAAATATTATAAAGGGTTTAACGACTTTGTAAAAAGGTCCCCTGTTTTTTTTCAATTCAAAAATGAAGATAGATAATTTATAAGTACGATAAACAGAATAAGGTGTAACCATGGACATTTTACAGAACACTGTTCAAAATAAAGATGAGAGAGTCAGCTATTTGTGACTGTGGGAATGATCTGGGAGCACATAATTTTAACTTGTAGCAGATATCAAGAAAATAGGGATTATTTATTATATGAATTATATATAATGAAAAATTTAGTTAAACCATTTAATTTATTTAATTTAGTGTCAAATATTGATTATTATAAAATTATATATAATTTTTTAGTTAAATGTAAAATTAGAATATAAATGTATGAAACATTGTATATGGCTAGTTTGTAAATAAGAGGCCAAATAAAAAAAATGAGTTGGTATTGGTATTTTGCCTTGAGGCAATTTACATAAACTTCCCGAAATGTATAAATAATCGATTTAATTAATAAAAAATAAATTAACTTATGAGTGATTAAAAGTATTCCGAGTGGATTTATTACACATAACGAACGCGTTAACTCGAAGTATTTTCTCTATTGTTATACCAAGTAAATCGTCTAATTTTAATTTTAACAAACGTCAAATAACTACTCATTTTCTCAAACTTTGATGAATTTTAAAAATTAAACTACTTGTCGTAAGGCCGTAATATTTAAGTTCTATAAGGCCATGATATATATCACCAAAAAAATTCCATAAAAATCAGCTTAAATTTCTTTTTCAACAGTTAATTACAAGAAAAGGGTTCGGTAGATTTTTTCCTAAAACTAATCAGTATCATTCTCAACTGTTTTTGATTTTTTAAAATAGATTCGGTAGTGTGAGCTTAAATGTGGACGAAAGGCAGGGGCGTAGCGTGCATTGGCGGGGCCCCATATCAAATTTTTTTGGGGGGCCCACGCGGGTTTGCCAGAATTTTTCCACGAAAATCTTCACTTATCACCAATATTCATCCGAAATTTCTATCATAGATACTAAAATATTATGAGCCTGTGATAAGACATTAATTTTAACCCTCCGTCGGTCGACGTGGTCTGGCCAGACTTTTTTCGACTTCAATTAAAAACTAGTTGGTTTGGTATTTAGCCTTAAGGCAAGTTACATGAACTTCCCGATATGTGTAAATAATCGACTTAATCGATAAAAAATAATTTAATTTATGAGTGATTAAAAGTATTCCGAGTGGATTTATTACACATAATTGAACACGAACAAACGCGTTAACTCGTAGTATTTTCTAAAAGCAAATTTTAAAAAATCAACAATTATTATAATTGAACCAGTTTCCATAAGACTATAATGGCTCAGTTTGTTCATTAAAACCAAGAACTCTATCGTTATACCAAGTAAGTCGTCTATTTTTAATTTTAACAAACGTCAAAAAACTACTCATTTTCTTAAAATTTGGTGAATTTTTGAAATTAAGCTACTTGTCGTAAGGGCGTAATATTTCCATAAGTTGTATAAGACATTCATATATATCGCCAAAAAAGTTCCATAAAAATCGGCTTTAATTTTTGTTTCAACAGTTAATTACTAGAAAACGGCTCGGTAGATTTTCACCTAAAACTAATCAGTATTATTCCCAACTAATATCTTTCGAACAGTTTTTGATTTTTTAAAATCGATTTGGTAGAATGAGTTTAAATGTGGACAAAAAGTTTAACATTATTTTTCAAATTACAAAGAAACGGCTCGGCCGATCTTCGCAAAAAGCTGAGAAACGATAATCCTCATCGAGATACATCAAATGGTTTTTAGATTTTTGAAATCGGTTCAGGCGTTTTTGAGAAAGCGTCGATAAAAGTTCTAATTTTGACCAATGCCAAAAAGACCATACTAATTTTTACAAATTTTTAAAAAACTTTATTACAAGAAAACCGATTTCTACCAAAAACTAATCAGCACGATTCCGAATCAATATCGTTCGAACGGTTTTTGATAGCGGGCTAAAACGTAGACGAACATTTTTTTTACTTTTCTGCTATTTATAAAAAAACGGCTTGGCCGATCGTCGCACAAAAGTGATAAATAATAGTCCTCATCGAGATATATCGAATGGCTTTTAAATTTTTGAAATGGGTCCAGCCGTTTTTGAGAAAACGTCGATTTACGGCAAAAAATCTGTTCAAGTACACGCACATACACATACTATTTCCAAATTTGATATCATTCGATTCAGAATGGCCTGAAACGTCGAGAAAACATAAAATTAGCGAATCGGATTTTTTGATGAAAACATAAACCTCTCCTTCGGGAAGTTAAAAAATACTTTTAGTAATCCTATCGACTTGAAATTTTTTGACTTTCCTAAAATTTTATTAGCTGTTGATCAATGAAATAATCAGGACGAAAAATGTACAGAAGGATAATTATAAGGATATTAACTTTTTTATACTCCAAACGGTCGGAGTGGTCTGTCTAGAGCTAGACCACCCATACATTTTGTTTGAAAAATACACTTTTTGATATATGTAAACCAGTATTTTGTCTTTTTTCTGGTATTTTCTATTCAAACTGCATTTTATATATTCTTTGCTATGTGTTGTAACATGTATGTTAGTATTTTCTCGACAGTTCATTGAAAACCTACCAAACTTATTGGTCATCGCAAACATTGAAAATCGGATGAGTAATGCGCACATTATCAACAATTTTTTAACCCGTACTGCGTTCGAAATTTTTTTTTGGCAAACCTGTAGAGAAATTATATTTTCAACTTGAATTTTACAGCTCATTTCAAAGGCGACGCACCTCATTTCATTTTCATTTGAATTTCACATTCATTTCGAAGAAACCGAAAAAAAATAAATATTGTTTTTCATTGATATAAAACAGAAAAATAAAAATAATAAAAAAGCAACGGTTTTTTATATTTTTTGATTTTTTTATACAATATAATATAATATATATTTTTTATTATAAGCAAGCTCAACACATGCAAAAGACGGTCAAAAAAGAAAAAAATCTAAACTATAAATATTTACTACTAATAATCGTTAATATATAAGACACCAAAAACTCATTTATCCCATATAAATGCATGTAAAATGAATGGTGGTCTATCCAGACCACGCCGACCGTTCAAAGGTGAAAAAATATCCGACCGACGGAGGGTTAAAAATTCATAAAAATTTGGAATAAATCTGAATTCTTATTGATTGGGTTGACTATTCATACATATCGGGAAATACAAAGTTTCCTAAGGCTTGCACCTGATTAGCTAACTTCTTATCATTTTTATATTTGAAAACATCTTTCAGCCTCTTTTCGGTTGCAGCTGGGTAAAGTATGAAAAATTACTTCGGAAAAATTATATGCATAACTATTGAATTCTGTCAGCAATATAAATAAATATTTAATTTCATATTTTAAACATATTTTTAGACAGTTTTAGATTAAGATGATCTTACTGTATTTAGACGAAAGTTTCATGGAGAGGTGTTTTGCTAAATGACTTATTATGATTATTTTAACTTCTGTTATTTGTGAAATAAAATAAAAATTAATAAGTTTATACTAATTTTTGAGTAAGTTTGGAGCCCCCGTACCCCGTGGGGCCCCGTGGCAGAAAAAAATTTTTTTTGAAATTATAATAAAATTTTTCACTTTTCTGCTATTTATAAGGAAACTCATTTGATTTAGAATGGCTTGAAACGTCGAGAAAACATAAAATTAGCAAATCGGATTTTTTGATGAAAACATAATTTTCTCCTTCGGGAAGTTAAAAAAAAATCAAATTAAATATAACTGTCAAAATATTTTCTTTTCGGTCGAAATTTAATATAATATTTAACTTCCCGTAGGGTAAGTTATAGTAATCGCAAAAAAATCGAAAATGAAAATTTTTATATATCTTTACGTTTCAGAGGTTTCTGAATATTTTGGCATACCTTAGAAAAAATGGATGTATGTGCGTGTGTGTGTGTGTGTGTGTGTGTGTGCGTGTGTGTATGTATGTGCGGATACAAATTTTCGTCGACGATTTCGGGAACACGGATCAACCGATTTGAATAATTCAAAAAACATTCGATTCGTATTGATAAGGAGACGTGCTGATTAGTTTTTGGCGAAGGCAGGTCTATCCGTTCTGGAGATACGGGGCAAAAAGTGCCGAAAACGGTAACTCAGTTTTTAAGAGAACGGAGCGTCCGATTTTAATAATTCAAAAAACATTTTACTTATTTGTATTGACAAGATAAAGAATTGGTCAAATTTTCATAAAGGCAGGTCTAGCGGTTTCGGAGATATAACGATAGAAGTAAAAAAAAATGCCATTTGGCGGTCTAAAATGATCATTAGAGATATGCACATCAAATTTTCAGATAATTTATAGAGATTTTAACAATAAGTATAAATTTTGTTTATTTTCCTATGGGTTCCGTATCAATGTTTACCCGTTAGACAGCGACGCCGCGCTTACGCGCTTTATATTTCGTCTCTATGCAGTTAAAGCAGTACGATTGCTCTGAAAAACAAGTTCAGATCTTCCAAAATATGTCAAAATAAAAAAAAAATTAAAAAAAAAAAATTAAAAAAAAATTTTTTTTTAAAAAATTTTTAAAAAAAAATTTTTTTTTTCAAAAAAAAGTAATTTTTTGTCCAATTTATAGTTTCTCAAAAATCTTATTTTTTCGAAGTAAATTTTATTCAATTTTTCAATTTTAATCGTTTTAAAAAAAATAATTTTTGGTACGGGAAGTTCCAGCAATTTGCCTTAAGGCACAATGCCCTAATTGCCTTAAGACAGAATTCCACTTACAGCTAGTTTAATATTTAGTTTGTCTAGTTTGTTTTTGTCAGATTCCAATGATACTCTTCAGATTGTACTATTCCATTTAAGAGGTTACAATTTTCTGTAAGATTAGCATTTGCAATGACAATAAAAATATATCTCAACTGATATATTAATAATAATATTATATTTTAATTACACAAATTTTTTTACACTTCGATAATTAATTCTAACGCATCATAGTGTTTTGTTTATAAACTTCCCGAAGGGTAAGTTATTGTAATGAAAATTTTGAAGAAATTGAAAATTTTTACATTTCTCGACGTTTTGAAGGTTTCTGAACATTTTGGCATACCTCAAAAAAAATGGATGTGTGTGTGTATGTATGTATGTATGGATACAAATTTCTAGTCACGTTTTCGGACGCACGGATCAACCGATTTGAATGGTTCAAAAAACATTCGATTCCAATTGATCGGGATATGAGCTTTTGGCAAAGGCAGGTCCAGCAGTTACGAAGATAAAGAGCGAAGAGTGCAGAAAATAGAAAACGAATTTTTGAGAGAACGGAGCATCCGATTTGAATGTTCTAAAAAAACATTCAATTAGTAATGATTGGGAAAAGTGTTTATCAGATTTTCGAATATACGAAGCTAAATGTGCAAAAAATGGCAGTTTTTGAGAGAACTAAGCGTCCGATTTAAATGATTCAAAGAACTTTCTGCTTGTATTAATAAAATAATTGATTTTGTGAAAAATTTTTTTTGTTTCAACTTTTTTTTCAATTTTTTTTTCCAAAAAAATTTTTTTGTATATCGAAAATAATTCAGATTTTATTTGTAATTCTGACTAAAGTTCTAATATACTTTGAACAAATAATTTGATCTTTTCAATTCAGTTTATATAGTTCTTATAAATATTAGACAATGTTACAATATTAATAATAATCTATTTCAAAACATTCAGTATTCCTCGAACATTTCGTTACGGTACGGAAAGTTCCAGCAATTTGCATCAAAGCACGATGCCATACACCCAACTAGTTTTAATTTTGTTTATTTCATTTTTTTTTTTAAATTAATGAATAAATTAGATTTTAGTCTAAATCAACGCACAATCTTTATCAAAATATACATTTTTTTATATAAATATTTGATTTTTTACATTTGTATTTAATTGAAAAATAGTGAATGTGAATTTCATATATCCAATATGCACTAAATTCATAAATGTCAAAATATTCCCGTCTTGGTCGAAAATTAATATACTATGATCAAATTTATTTTACAATAATGTTTTGTAAATATAATTTGTTTAGCAATATTGCCTATAACATAACTTGGAATAATTAATGTATTTGTTTCTTATTGAAGTCGTTAAATTTTTTTTTTTTTTTGAACTGTCAAAATTTTGTTCATGATTAATTTTAAATTCAATATGTCGTTTTTTTATTGTGATCTATAATGGTTTGATGAAGTCTTGGTATCTAAAATAATTTGGTAATCTAATCAAATAAATATAAATTTTAAATTTATTTATATAATTATTTTCATAAATATTGAAAAATGACATTTCACTTTTTTAATGTCAACATATATTTAAATTTATAAACATTGATTTTTAGTTATATTTAAAACTATAAACAGTGATTTTGAATATATCATTTCATCTAATTTGGTTATAAATGTTGGATATATCTATATGAGTATAAGTTTTTGAATTATATTTTTTGAACTGTCAATTTTTTTTTTTCAAAAATCAAATCTTTTTTTCGAACTTTCCATAAATTTTGACATTTATTTTAGTGTTTAGTTTTTTTTAGTCATTTTCTGTCAGAATTTATAGTAATTATTAAAAATTATATAATTATATTCTAAATTTACTTTTAAAAATGTTCTATAACCTAAGTTGGCTATATATGCACACGATGAGCGAATAAAATTTAAAATCGGTTCAGTAGTTTGGGCGTCCATCGCGAACCAACATCGTGACACGAGGTATATATAATATATAATAATATATTATATATATTATATTATATATCATATATATATATATATATATATATATATATATATATTGTTCTGTAATAACACGATCATACGTGCTTTTGATCAAAATATGAATTCATTGTTCAATGTTGATCAAAGTCCAAGATCTTTATATGAACGCGGAAGACGCCATTCCTAGAATTGACACGTACAATGTATAATATATAGAGTCAGAATTATTTGTATTAACCGGTGATGTCTTAGTCGAGACTCTAGCTAGTGATGCCTTAGGCAGAAGTCTAGCCAGTGATGTCTTAGTCAAAAGTCTAGCCGAGTGATGATGTATTAAGAGTATGTCTTAGCACGAATCTATGCTAGTTTGTGATGTGAAGTTATTAAAGATTAAATAAAGTTATAGTCGAATTTAGATTCAGTGTTTGTATTCTACTTTGCGTAAAGACATCTTTCAGCCTATACCAATATAAAGTGCTCACGATTCTGAGGAGACTCATACCAGTGTTGTTATTTTCTATTATAAACTCTAAGCTCTGCCCACGACACCAGAACAAGGTTGGACTGATCTAGCACCCCTTGGAGAGTGGATCAATCCACATTTGGAACCCAACCCAATCCAATCAACCCCACAACAACAACTCATAACATTTCATGGTGTCAAGCGGTGGTTTTACCTCGTGGTGAAGTGCAGTGTTGAATGTGCTGTGAGTGTCGAGCAAGAAGCTGAGTAGCAGAAATTTTGCATCCGGCGCTGCAGCAACAGCTGAAAACCAGTAGGATCAGGACTGGCACGAAGTATCAGAGGCATCAAAGGTGGCGGCATACCAAATAACACCGTGAGAAAGGCGACTTTACGCAGAGGGACAAGGACATACTCTCCCCAAATCGACGCAGACTTCTCGATTAAGGCTCACTCCCCAAGTAAGAAAAACCAATCCTTCAACATATCCAGACCAGAACATCATAGTCGTCAATTTTTTTAAAATTTTATTTGTCAATTAGAATATAAATAATAATATTTTGTCAATTTGATTTTTTTTTTAAGTATTAGGATTTTGGTTGTACTTGGGTAACATTCATTGTAACATTTTTGTAACAACGGGCAGTTCGATTATTGTTCGCACCACTATTATTTTGTTGACTTCACGTAACCATCAAGGTTAAGTTCAAGCTAATATTGTTAACTAAGCATTTTTTAACAAAAACAATTACGAGCATTGCCAGGTCCGAATTTCATAACAGAAATATTTCAAAGTAAAATAATTGTAAAGATTAGTAACAAAGTCATCAAGTAATAATATAAAAGACTCAGAAAGTAATATTGAAAAGTTAGTGACTCTAATTAATGACTTTGAGTATCCTATCAAGAGTAAATTTACATCTGTTGATCTTTTCATTACGTCGCGATTTTTAATGTGGCTTTAAATGCCAGTATAAAGGCGAAATGCCTAAAGGATTTAGTGTAGCCATTGTGCCACTTTTCAGGCGATAGTGCCAATCCTTCATATCAGATAGCCTAATATTAAATTGTTCAAAAGAAACAATAGGTATCTGACAAATAAATAATTAATAAGGGTAGGAAAAACCCGAATGGAGACTCGTAAGGTTAGTGAAAACCGCGAGATCTTAAATATATTTGACGTAATTTTGATGACTTATAAAGAGACTCATGAATCCGCGGGAACGAGTCAATAAAATCTTTCAAATAAATTTATTTCGTTATTTTCATTTTAGGACCAAAACACGCTCGTTGATTTTATCGATTAAATCTTGCATGAGAATAATTTCCAAATGTTGAATTTAATTTAAATGTTGAATATAGAAATAATTTTAAAAATATTACATAAGAATGAAATTTTAATCTTGAATATTACATTAAATAAACTTTGAAGTTTGGTGTGAAAATAATTGAACTTGAATATGCAAATTTCAATAATAATTAAATTTAATCAACTGCCCATACCACAAAATGTTACAGAAATGAAGGGGATAAATTTAAATTAATGTCAATAATAGCAATGTAACTATCCCCATAGAACAGAATTATAAATTAAAAAAAAATAATAGGAAAATAGAAAAAGTCCATGTTTGAATTATTGATACTAAATGATTTCATTTTAAATTCAATTCAATTTGTTGGTGCTATATTGAACGAAAAATATTTCCTAAATTTTCTCTAGAAATATAATAAATTTTATTTTGAAAATTAGTAAGCGATTGAGTAAATTTGTTTTCTATTATTTGCGTAAATTGAAAATAATAATATTTTTTCTAATTGAAATTTTTATTGTCCACACTAATTTCGATTATTTGCGTTAATAGCATAACAAGCTCTATCATATTTCTATTTTGAAATTTGAGTAAAGAAATATCACGTAACATTCGGATTCAAACCTTGACAAGGCACGCAATACAAATTTGCTTATGATGTCTTAACTTTGTTAATTTTATGAATCTTGATGTATTTTACAAAATTTTATTTTATTATTATTTAATTTTTTAAGTATTAATTGGCGACATATTTTATTCAATTAAAATTTCATTAATTTAATATTTTAATTTTGATTTTGAATAATTTTATCGTAATCTATTTATTTCATTTGACATATTAATGTTTTTATAGTTGCATTTTTATTTTTTTTGATAATAACTAATTATGAATTTCGAGTGTTCAAAGCTTTAATTATTTATTCACTTATAACAAAAGTAATTTTGATGAGTAGTATCAATAATTCGAATGGAAACAAAATATAGAAAAAAATATATATAATAATATATTTGTATCAAATATTCTGAAATTGAATGGCCACTCATTTTTTATTAATATTGACATTCTAAACATGATAATTTCAATTTAATATTTTTATATTGTATATTTAGAATGTTCAAAATAAAAATTTGAAAATAAAAGTTAAAATCAAGAGGGCCTACAGAAATGTATTAATGTAGAAGTATGTGACAACACAAAATTATTAGATTACAAGACGAATTATCACTATCTTCCATTTTTATCTAGATGTAATGCATCAGAATGGCAACAAGTGTGCAAGCTATTTTTTAAAATTTTCGAAGATTGATACATGATTCTCATATAGTTAGAATTCAGTTAGAAATAATCGCGCGATTTTTTAAACATCCTATTAAAAATATTGAACTGAATCTGACACAGAGTATTTTGATCATATTTTAAATTCGAATCAAATAAATAAATTATCATACAAAATTAAACAATTTATTATAATATTAAATTTGTGAAAAGAAAGAGAGATCTTGCACCTTGTTAATATTCTTATGCAAATAGACCAATTAATGATAGTGATAATGGATCAAATAATTAATTTTATCACAGAAATTTTTAGAAATTTTATTGATGTATATAAATCAAATAGGTCACAACTTCGCTTTTGCCTACTAATCATTTTAAAGCAGTCACACAAGTTATGCAACTATGCGAATTAGATTGCGTACTATATCCAATAAGAATAATGTAACTAATTATTGTTTGTAATATTTTGCTGTATTATCAAAATCCTACTTTTGAAATTAAACAAACTGCTGAAGCTAAATCAAAATAATTTTAATGAGTTATTAAAAATCACAATATGCAGCAAAATGTTACAACAATATTAGATTTATTTTTTTTTTAAAAAAAAAAAAAAAAAGAAGGTTGATGTTAATTTTTTTTATTCATATTATCATCAGAATTGTTATCTAATTACTATATTGCAGACATACTACAAAATTTTATACTTTTACTTTTTCATATTTTGCAAATTTTCAAATTTTTCTCTCTTTTGCTATAATCAATCGTACCATAGATTACTATTTTTCATTTATCGAGGACGATAAATTGCTTTAGAGGGGAGGAATCCCAAATAAATTGTAATTTCTTTGTTTTTTTTTTTTTTCAATTGTTAGAGGACTAACAATATTCTTTAGGGGTGGCGTGTTCTGTAATAACACGATCATACGTGCTTTTGATCAAAATATGAATTCATTGTTCAATGTTGATCAAAGTCCAAGATCTTTATATGAACGCGGAAGACGCCATTCCTAGAATTGACACGTACAATGTATAATATATAGAGTCAGAATAATTTGTATTAACCGGTGATGTCTTAGTCGAGACTCTAGCTAGTGATGCCTTAGGCAGAAGTCTAGCCAGTGATGTCTTAGTCAAAAGTCTAGCCGAGTGATGATGTATTAAGAGTATGTCTTAGCACGAATCTATGCTAGTTTGTGATGTGAAGTTATTAAAGATTAAATAAAGTTATAGTCGAATTTAGATTCAGTGTTTGTATTCTACTTTGCGTAAAGACATCTTTCAGCCTATACCAATATAAAGTGCTCACGGTTCTGAGGAGACTCATACCAGTGTTGTTATTTTCTATTATAAACTCTAAGCTCTGCCCACGACACCAGAACAAGGTTGGACTGATCTAGCACCCCTTGGAGAGTGGATCAATCTACATTTGGAACCCAACCCAATCCAATCAACCCCACAACAACAACTCATAACATTTCAATATATATATATATATATATATATATATATATATATATATATATATATATATATATATATTAGAGATGGGTAACTCACTCCGGAGTTATCACTCCGATACAACTCCTCCCTCGCAGTGAATCCGAGTGGAGTCGTTTCACAGAATTTGTTATATCCGACATTCCTAAAATGGTATTAAATGTGTTAACTCGTGCAGACATTCACTGTTTTTGGCGGTTTTTGCTTTGGAAAGGATGCGGTCGCTTTATCGTCACACAGGCAGTTTTATGACCTTTTAGGTATGAAACTCAAAAATAATACCATTGTGTATTTTCCATAAAATACAAAAAGTTACTTCACAGATACAGAACAATGAAAAGTGTGAATTGTATAATTTATTGAATAGTAAGGGATCATATTTCTAACTACGACAATCTTTGGCAGTGAATGACGGCAATCCAAAAAATATACGAAACGCAATATATTTAATCTGGTTTTTCCGTAGCCTGAAATAACACTTTAGAGTACAAAATTTATCAGTGATATCAATAGTATTTAAGCAGCAAAAATATTTAGTATTATATTATTTTGTTTATACTGGTTATAGTTAATTATATAATTGTTTAAAAGTGATAATATGCTTATCGAACTACCCGATATAATATAAATTCTCGAATGGAAATAGTAGAAGAAAAATTTAGAAAGCAGAAGTATTATGTTTTGCTTTTATTACAAAGTTTACTACATATTTTTTATATAAAATTAATCCAAAATATCAATTTTCTTATCAAAAGGAAATAATTAAATAGATTTTGATTCTCAAGTTTTCCGTTTTTACTTTGGTCAACACTGCTAAAATTACGAGTCACTGAGTCGGTCGACCGAAAAATTTGACAATCTGTCATTCATTTGTGAATTTTTTAGTAAAATTATTTTATTGATATTTATTAGTGATGTGCCGACTCCAAAAATTCCCGATTCGAATGATTCGAATCAGAAAAAAACCTGATTCGAATCATGATTCGAATCAACTCGAATCAAGTATATATATGGACAAAAAAAATCATGGATGTATTAATTTAGTAAAAGTGATCCAAATTTATAATCAAAATTGTCAGTTTAACCAATATAACGGACAAAGTAGAAATTGTAATCAAAATTACTATCAAAAAGTATATTTTGAAAATTATTAAAAATGATATAATTTTGAAGACGGCTGAAACATATCTTCAAATTAATTTACCATAATAGATTACCAAACAATTGTGCAGCACTAAAGAATATAAAATAATATTTAGAATCATGGGTCGAATGTTTATTTTACTATGACTTTCTGGTGTTTAGTAATTGTTTCAAAAGAGAATTATATTGAAAGATTCCCGAAACTCGTTTCATAATTTCGAGTGGTTTATTCTGATAACATTTAAGATCTAAAACACTTAATTATTATCAAAATTGGGTATTGATATTTCATGAACAAAACAGCTCTCAGCTCTCCGTAAAATAAATAAACACACAAGAACGACGACGCATTGTATCGCCCATACGGTTAACTCATATCGCTCGAACGGCTTGAAGTCGGGATGATTCGAATCAGAATTCGGAATAACTCATAACGCCGCTTGATTCGGTTTGGCTCATGAAGTCGGAACAACTCATATCGCTGCTTGATTCGGTTTGTGTCATGAAGTCGGAACAACTCATATCGCCGCTTGATTCAGTTTGACTCATGAAGTCGGAACAACTCATATCGCCGCTTGATTCGGTTTGACTCATGAAGTAGGAACAACTCATATCGCCGCTTGATTCGGTTTGAGCCGTATGAAGTCGAATGATATAGTCGATGAATGGCGGTTAAAGTCATATAAAGACGATTGGAGTCGGCCGATACATTTAAGCATATTAAAGTCGGGTGGCTCGTATGATTTAATTCATTATTTATTTTTTATATTTATGATATTTATTTTTTATATTATTATAAAATTGAATTAAACTAAAAAATTTTTTTTATATTTATATTTATGAAAAATTTGTGTTAATACATATTTTATCACAGTAAATATTTCGCGGCTTGATACGAGTTGCTTCGAATCAAGTAAAATCTGATTCGAATCAAGTCGTTAAAGGCTTGATTCGAATGATTCGAATCACTTGATTCGACTTGGCACATCACTAATATTTATATATTAGATGCCTAGTGGACTTTTTACAGCAAAAAATTACCAGCTAATTGTTAGTAGGATTCCGTTTTCGACATCAGTTCTATCTTAGCCTTCCCGACGACAGCTATAGTTTTAACAATATTTTGCAAGTTACCAAGCAATCGAACAATAAACTTTTGTGTTAATGTGTATATTCTGTGTATAACAAAAACAGTGATTGCAAGTGATTAGAAAAATGGCAATGAGACGTGAAACTAGTACTATCTGGAATCATTTTTCCTTAAAAGATAATAAAGCAAAATATAATTATTGTGCGGATTTTTTAAGCATTTTATCTTCTAATACTGGAAATTTAATAAGGCATTTAAAAGAAAACACCCCGCTATATCGATTTATCCGGCAGTGCGTCGGATAATATTTTTGCGTTAAAAACTTCAGAAGCTGGTGTATGAGATTCAAATTCATCTAATACAATGAAAAAAATTCTAATGTTATCATTAATTATTTGCAAAATACTAATCCTTCACCCATGCGCCAAATTGCTGAAATAATTGCACAATTGAATGAATTGAATTCAAGATGATTGCAAAAGAATATCATTCAATGCAAATCATTGAAAGGACTGAATTTAGAATTTTGAAATGCTTAAAATCGTGACTTTTTATAATATTATCAACAAATATGTTTGAATTGTTTATAAAAGAATTCCAAATAATTAATGGGATTTGACAAATCCTTAGATACATAAACAACGCACTATAGAACACATTTGTGTCGAGTATTTCGGTTTCAAAATTGTGGGAGTCGTGGAGTTGTTAAGCGGATATAACTCCACCATGAAGCGGAGTTAAATCCGAGTCGATCCGGCTTCGGATATGATAAGCCCATCTCTAATATATATATATATATATATATATATATATATATATATATATATATATTTATATATATATACCCATGTAGAAATTAATATGGTCTGAATCTACAAGCAATATACAATCTACATTGGTCAAATTTGAAACCAATATCGGTTTGTCATAAAAATTTCACATTTTTTATATTGAGGCCATATAGGTAAACCAACATTGGTCTATATTGGTCTATATATCTGGCCATTTGGAACCAATGTTGCCTACAAATTGTTGAATGTTGGTAGGTAATATACCATTATACAGAGAGCTGGTGAACATTTAGAATTATTAATTATTGAATTATTCTGAAACTTATAACTGATGTTGAAATATTACACAAATATTTGAAGATTTGAAGTTGAAATAATATAACGCATGAATCAAGGTCATTTATTTAACAATAAAACACCTGAAATTTATTTATTTATTTCTGAAATGAACATATACGTAAATTTATTAAGAATGTTTTTATGGAAATTCATTTATTAAATATAAACAATGATACAAATATATAACTGCATTAAAAATATGATTATTTATAAAACACAAAAGTGTCATAAATATTGATTATTTTTTTAATAGATATTTATTAATACATATCAAGTAAATTTTTTTTTATAACAAGAACAAAAGCATATAAACTTTCCTATTTATAACATCATCACTTGATAAAACATTTCACAGCATCTGAACATATTTTATTTGTTGTTAATATATTTATTATCCATTATGAAATATTTATTTCATCGTCTAGAACAGTCATTGAGAAACCTACCTTACATTTGATATATATCAAGTAAATTATTATTATTTTTTTTTTTATTTTATTTTCATTCTGCAATCTATAAAAATAATTATATTTAGCAGAGAATGCTGACAAGTGTTTACAATTGGTTGTTTACAAATTAGTAGATACGCCCAGTGGTGTATCTACTATAGTTAATATATAAAAAGAAAAAACTAAAGACAAGTAAAGAGAAAAAAAATATATATATAAAAATAAACTATAATAAATCTCGAGGTATTTTCCTTTTGAGCCTGGTCGGCTGGCCTTCCTGGTATAAGTTGCATGCTAGTTGGTTTGGATGTGCGTCAATTCTATTCTTATAATTACAGGCAAACATTGATATATACCCGTGGTCTTTGTGGAGAATCCATGTTGGCGTGTAGTGAGGAGCGTTTAATATTTGCCGCAGGAATTTGTTTTGTGCTCGTTGTATTATGTTTAAATTGCTTGATATATATCAAGTAAATTATAATCGAATAACAGTAAAAAAAGCAAATTAACTTTCCTAAGCATTGAAATGAGATTGTTGTAAAATAGGATTGACTTTACTCTTCCGTTTAGAAGTGATAACTTTTATCTTATCGTCTAGAACACTGACTGGGAAACTTTTTCAATCATAACCCCAAAATATTTTTGTCCAAGTTTGTATTGTCATCAAACCTCGTATTCCTTGTTAATAAATTTATAATATATCATTATATATTATCAATATGAATAATTTATGAAAGCGTTAAAATGAGATTGTAAAATGTACTTGACTCTACTTTTACCTTAAAAAATAATGGCTTCATATCATAGTCTAGAATCTTGCTATGCAAATGTACAGATTTATTGACATTCCACATTGCATTTATTATAATCAAACATTATGACTATTCTGTCAAAATTTATATCTTTCCTTTCTATAACTTATTTAGTTACAAACTTTTGATGAAAAACTTTTCGATAACATTTTACTACTAAGCAAACCAGTTTCTCTATTTTCTGCGCTTACAACAATATTACCTAAAAATAAATAAGAATATGTTTTAAATGCAGAGACATATAATTATATTATAACAAGTATTGTCTTAACTTTTATAAATATGAAAGTGCAAATATATCTTCACTCAAAAAGATTAGGTTATGTTATATTTTATTATGTTATATTTTATTACATTTCACGTAATATGTACAACTGATTTCTCAATGTGTTTAAACTCCTGATCAATATGAAAATCCTTAGTGAGAAAAATAAAATTATCTTGCATTTCTTACCATTTTTATTGAAAACTTGCAAATTTTGACATTTCGAATAGCTAGTTTCCGATTATTTATTAGAGATACTAATAATAAAGTAGTTAGCAGTAATTATTCTAAAAATAAATAGCTATTAGTTACAATGCATAAACGCATAATTAAGTATTATACTCACCAATAGTAAAAAGAATTCGTTTATTAAAACTAAGGTTATGTTAGATATACATAACTTATTACTTAATCTATCCATCCCAAATCAAATCAGATGACGTAAAATTAAGTTGAACTTTCAAACCTTTGTATTTTAATCCAAAGTAACAACAAAGAAATGAAATATTGTATATTTTTCAGAGACAATGCTTACTAAACAATTGTTAACCAAACTTGTTTGTGGTATATATTTCGCACCAATGCACATTACACACATTAGAAAACAATGTACACTATAACACTATTACACATTACACATAACTGAAAATATTATTCGATTATTTCCAGCAAAACTAGTATCTTAAAACATACTATAATTAACAATTTTGCATTAAAGGCTAAGGACGCCGTGACGCGCCGCGCTTCTTGTGGCATGCGTCATGCATAGAAGTTCATAGAAACATCTAGAACCTTATACCTGCTATTCAGGATAGTGAGTTACTACAACAAGATTGTATATCTTGGTGGTGCAATGGCTAACGTTGCAGCGTTTTGATTTTGATTTTGGGGTTCAAATCCCAGTCCCTTTATTATTATTTTTTTATTTTATAATTGCATGAGTAAATAAAATTAAAGTTTTCAATTAGTTTTATATATATCGGACAGTATTTAAAACAAATTACCCTGTAACATTTATAACTTTTTTATAATGAAAGGAAAACTGAATTTTTATACTATTCTCAACATTTGAGATTTTCATAAAAAAACCGTATAAAGTATTATACATCGTTAGAATCGTCTCAAAATTCTTAGTTTTTCTTCCACATATTAGAACTTGGTATTTTAAACGGTTTGGCCTATAGGCGAGTTGCAGTGCCAAAATTTAAAAAAAAATGGAAAATTTC